>NW_020527578.1:0-26249 GCF_003368295.1 Carassius auratus | reverse complement strand
TCCTTGACAGCTTATTAAAAATGCAGATTCCTGGTCCAATAATATTTAAAGGCCTATTTTTTGATATAATCCTATTAATATAAAGCCTGATTTCTGATCACTGTGTGCTAAATTGTCCGGTTTCTTTTGTTAATAGTAGTTTGCTTATGTTAGCATGTTAATGCAAATATTACTCTATTAATCTATAATAATTACTATTAAAAACTCTAAGGGGAAACCCTAAACCCTAACCCTAACCCTAACCCTAACCCTAATCTAACCCTAGGATTAGAGTTAGGGTTAGATTAGGGTTAGGGTTAGAAAAAAGGAGAGAGTTTTCCCAGGATAGGACCCTGAGGGTCCACTCTGGGTTGTGCACGGTCCATCCCTCCACTGGTCACCCACCCAAATCACATACAGACCAAGAGAGGTCACAGCAGGCCAACTGTTAAGGGCTGTTCATAAGGGCTATTGAGGCCAGGGCTATTCAGTTTAGGTCTGGTTAAGTTTAGGTTTGTGCAGGATGGGTCTGTAAAATCCAGGTATGAATCCTGGGGTGTCTGGTAGGTTTTAGGTTTTGGATATGGTGGGTTGGTTAGGTTTAGGTTGTGTTATGGTTAGTCGGTTAGGTTTTAAGGTTTGGGTTAAGGTCAGGTAGATCTGCTAAGTCTCATTAAGACCTCTTGGGAATTTTGTATCCAGTCTCATGATCCATAATCTTTCATATTTAAGTCTATCACACAACGACCAGAATGGGTCGGATTGAAGTCCAGTCACCCTGAAGGCCTCAAGGCCGTGGGTGAGGAAGTGCTGGACTACGTGTCTACGTTTCTCTATTTTATTTTTATGTTGTGTGTGTGCTGATAGACTCGGACCTTTAAAGCATTTTTTGTCTGGCCTACATATTGTTTGGAACACTTTGTACAATAAATCAAATAAATACAGTTCTCTGTTACTGGAGTGAGATGCTGTGAGATCTGAAAGACTTGTTTTGTTGAACGATTGAATACCCATTTTTGCTGATCAAAGTATTTACAGAGTGACTTTTTCTTCTGTGGTGCCATAGGTCTGAGTTTGCTATTTACTAGAACGTCTGATAAATTTGTATTTCTCCTATAGGCAGCTATTTGTTTGTGTTTCTGCAAGAAGGGAGTGTTTTCAAAGAACCTTTCAAATTAGACTTAGCTGCACGGTTTAATTGTTTGCTCATTAGCGAGAAATTGGACACTAATGGAATAATTTTGTTCTTTTCACCCTCTTTAGGGTCCCTTGGAGTTCCCGGGGAGGAGAAAAAGTCTTCAGAGCCCTTCTTAAGAAGGACTCGAGTATCCTCTGTCCCTCAGGGCCCTGAACAGAATTTTGGTTGCTTCCATAAAACAGGAATGTTCTGTGCATATCCTGTGAAATCTGAGTAATTGAGATTTCACTATACCTTTAAATGTATGTTTAGGATGGAAGCTGTGTTTGTGCAGTAAGGAATGCGTGTCCGTTTCTTTGAAATTACACTCTAAAGTCTAGCTGTCCTGTCTCTTCAAATTTCTGTCCCTTATTATGACACCACATCTAGAAAGTTGACCTCTGTGGGGTCAATTGTATATTTAATTGTAATCGATCTCTGATGGGTATTCAAGTGTTCTGCAAAGTCCTTAAAATCATCCATGGAGTAAGACCACACTCCCCATATGTCATCCAGAAATCTAAAGTAATGCAGAGGCCTTTTTGTACACGAACCCAGAGCCGATTGTTCCCATCTCGCCATGAAGATGTTGGCGTAGGAAGGGGCAAACTTTTTGCCCATGGCTGTGCCTTTAACTTGCAAATAATATTTAGAATTAAATTCAAAGTCATTTTTAGTTAAGTTTATATCTAATAATTTTAAAATATAATCATCAGGCCTTTTTGGGTCTGGATATTGAAGCATGCACTCCTGGACCGCCTGGAGGCCTGCTTCAGTTTCTATGTTCGTATATAAGCTGTCAATATCTATGGTGAACAAAAAGGCTCCTCTGGGAATACTGATGTCTTTAACTTTCTGGATGAAGTCATAAGTGTCCTTCAGATAGCTCGGGTGTTTCTGAGAGATGGGGTTCAGATAATACTCGATGTACTCAGCTGTCTGATAAGTTTCACTGTTGCAATCAGACACTATGGGTCTGCCGGGTGGAATCTCGTGTGGAATACTCCATTTTTCAGGCTCCTTGTGAATCTTTGGTAATAAATAAAATCTTCTCATTCGAGGAGTACCACTGCCGCTTAAATAATCCCTCTGTTTTGAGTTAATGATACCCTTGTCATACATCTGTTCTAAGATTTTTCTAACCTGTTTCATGGTTTCAAAATAAATGGGTTCTTCTAAGGGTTTGTAGTGGTCACTGATGTTTAATTGTCTCTCTCCCTCCCAGACATATTGCTCTCTATCCATGATGACAATGGCATTTCCCTTGTCAGCAGGTTTAATGACAATTTCTCTGAGGTTTTTTAGTGTGTTCAAGGCCCTCAGTTCCTCCCTCTGGAGGTTGGGCCTTGGTTTCAAGCTCCAATTCAAGTTCTTATAAGCATACTCATCAGCTGTGATCAGCTGGCCTACTTGTTTGGGAAGTCTGCTCAAGGCCGGAGTCCAATCTGAATTGAGTGTGAAAGGTAATCTTTGTTTTTTAATCTTTTTACCCTCAAAATAAACCTCTAATTTTATTCTTCTATGAAATTTTTGTAAATCTAGTCTAAGTTGATGTTTAAAATCTTTCATCTTTTGGACAGACGGAATAAATGTGAGGCCTTTCATGAGCAGGGATGACTGTGAGGGAGAGAGAGTAAAGTGTTTGGAAAGATTCACAACAAGCCTGTGTGCACCCTTTCTCGGGTGTTCACTCACTACAAGTTTAAATATCGTGCCCAGTGTTCCAACATGTTCCTGGCTGTCTCTGCAGTCCAGTGCAGGCCGTCACTCTCTACCTGAAACTGATCCTCTGGCAGGAGGGGGATGAAGGAATAATTTTCCTCTATGTAATTGTTTAATTCATCTAAAAATATTTTTTCTCCTTCTGGGAGAGATTGGGGGATATTGATCAGGGGGATCCACAGTTGGGCCTCTGGCAGTCTCTCTTGTGCCACCTGACTCAATCTGGCACACTCTCTCATCGCTGAGATGCGTAATCTTTGTGTGCGGTTATTCAGGCCGAATGCCAAGACTATTTTTTCTACTTTTGTGTCTACTGTGGCTTTTTCTATCAGATTGGCAGCGTGCTGCAATTTAGCCCCTGGAAAACTGTCAATCTGTAAATCAGGAATGTCAAAAGCGGGAATCCTGCTCAAATTGGAGTCCCCGATGACCACGTGTTTCTCTTTGAGTGCCAGTTTCCACTCATTGAACTTTTTGTTAGTTCTAAGGTGCGTGTACGGCCTACGTAGTGCCCTTTGACCTTGAGTGTCGGCTACAGAGGTTTCAACTGTTTTACTCATTTTCTCTGCTTGTCTGTTTTTTCTGTTTCAGAGATAATGTTTTCCATTTTTTGGAAGTTTCCCCCTCCTCTGTCTCCTGAGGAGCCCCTGGTTGAAGAGATGTCACAGAATATTCTGAAAAATCAAAGTCTGAGAGATTGGGTGACCCTGACGGATTTTGGAAGATCTGGGCACTCTCAGCTGTGTCCCTTAGAGGATTTACTCTATGTACTGCATTGGCTACAATGGGGACCAGAGAAGGCAGGCCCGTGGTTATCGGGGCCTCAGCCTCAGAGGGGGCAAAAGGAGAGAAAAGTTCCTGTGACAGCTGACCCGTAAACTCATCTAAATCATCCAGTCTGTCACCCTGTGCAGGAGTTAACTGATCCTCCTCCTCATCATCATCATCAAAACTCACTAAGAGATTTTTCTCAGCTTGTTCTGTAACGACTGGTGGAGTTTTTGGTCTCTGTTCTGTCAGGTGTTTTTTCTTTTCTGGTCTTTTCCCCTTAGGAGACTGTATAGGGGCCTGTATAGGGGCCTGTACAGGAGGGTTCAGAGGTGGAAAATCATCTCCCAGAAGCCAGTCGTTCCTCATAGGAGACCAGCCTGACATTAAAGTGGGCGATGTTTGTATCTGGATGTGTGTGACCCCTGTCTTAGGTCTGACGACCCCTGTGTTGACCGTTTCTGTCCCCTGCTGAGCTGAGGCTAGATCTGCACCACTAACCACCTGAGCAAATGTTCTGTTGCTACTGGTTTCAGAATTCGATGGTACTCTAGACCCGGATGGAGTCCCAGAACGCAATTCGGTCAGGACCAAAGTTTCGGCCTGCCGAATTGCCCTCTGGGAGATCCTTTTGCCAAAATTTCTCATCGCCCATTTAACAGCGATCTCAAAAGCGTGTAACCAGTCTTTTCTCTGTGTCTCTCCCCGTAAGATCCCCAGTGTGTGCTTTATGATATCCTCATAATGTTGCTGTAACACCAACTGTGTCGTAAACGCCCAGTTCTTTGCATTACCCTCCAGCAATTCTTTTGTGGACATTGTGGGGGCAAAGGGTTTGATCACACTTTTAAGAAGCTCTGTTAACCTTTTAAGAGTGACAGGCTGGTTATCTTCTATCCGTGTGTCAATATTACTGAGGTGATGGACAGATCTGATCAGATGATACATATTCTTAATAATTCTCCGAAAAGTGGGAGAAGCAGGAGAGTATTCTGTATTTTTTTGTGAATCAAAGTGACTTTTTTGGCCCATTCTTTTTTTCTGGTGAACATATTTTTGTGCAAACTGGCCATTCTCACGTCTCCTGTTCTTTTCTACATTACGAGGAGAATTTTGTGTGTTTCTGTATCTCTGGTCAGTAAACCTGTTCTGTTCAGTGGGGTAAAAAATCCTATTTTCCCCAAAAGTCACTCTCTTTTGTTTGGGTTTAAATCCCCGATTTAAAGGGCGTCGATCACGTGACTGACGACGGAAAGGATTTACAGTATTCTCCGATCGAGTTTCATTCTGTACTCTGTTACTGTAACCCGCGAGTGATTCTCCGTGTCTGATGACCTCATATGGGAAGTCACGAGATCGCTCGACAAAATAATCGTCCCTCATAAATCGTCCCCGTCTGGGGAAATCCCTGTTATCTGTGTGAGGGATCAGACGCGCTCGAGGGGTCGTGAAACGACCCTTGTTCTGAAAAACGAACACCATCCTTATTTTACTGAACGATCAAATCCACAACTGTGTATTCTTTTAATCTTTTATTCTATTTCTGAAAATGTAAAAAAAATGTTTTTTTGTCCTTTTATATTTTTTTAACTTTTTTTTGGATTTTCTTGTGTTTTTTTTAACAATAAAGAGATAAACCAACTTTTTTTGGATTTTGTAGTGTTTTTTTTAACAGTATGAAATGAACCAGATGTGTGATTTTATATGAAATCAAAAGAAAAAAGATCAAAGGATCAAAATAAAATTTCAAAATAATGGAAAAAAACAAAAATATTTTCTTTTAGGGAAATAAATGTTTCTGTGTTCAAGCCTATATCGCGACGTTTCGATACTTTGATGTATCTTCTTCAGGCAGGCTTGAACTTTTCAATTTTCTGTTTTATCTCGAGATACAAAATAACCGTTTTACTAAATCACCAACCAAGATGTTACTGCAAGCAGTGCAACAATCCTTCTGACTCAGACTGCGTTCCGTTAGGTATATCAAAGCCAGTCGATGACGTCATCGGCACGCCATCCTCCAATCCCTTCAAACCAATACAAAATTTAAACCAAACAAGCACACGATGCATTTTTCAAATTTGAATTATGTGCGTTGCATTTTTTATTTTTTATTTATTTTTAGTCGATGCATGTTGCTTTTTTTATATAGAGAATTTTTTTCTTTGCTTTTTTCAAATTTAAACGATGCTCTTTGCCTCTTTCAATTTGAAAAATGCAGCTCCTCAGTCTGCATGTAACAAAGAAATCAATGCATCCCTCAAATGTGCTCCAAGTAGCCATAAATAATGTTTTTTAATCATTTATGACTATTAAAGCCCTCTAGTGCCTCATAATATATGTATTTTTATTTATTGTATATTTATGTATATTCAGTTCTGTTTCTATATGTTTTTCACAATCATCTCTTTCTGTTTTATAGATAGATACTGAAAAAAATATATTCTAGTGCCCATGAAGTATTTATAATTTTATCTTTATGCTTTTTTATGCTTTTTATATTTGTATTATATTTAACCTCGTGTGTCTTTATAAGTAATCCATGAAAACCATGAATTCTAGTGCCCATGAAGTATGTATTCATATTTTAATTTTTTAATATGTATTAGGGTGTATATTTATTTATTTTAATAATAATAAAAAATAAGAACATATGAAAGCCCATAAAGTGTGGTTCCGCTGAGTACCCACTAGAGGTCATGAGAAGAGAGGGCCCAGAGAGGGAGGCTCAGGCTGGGTTAGGAAAAAGGAGAGTTTTCCCAGGATAGGACCCTGAGGGTCCCACTCTGGGTTGTGCACGGTCCATCCCTCCACTGGTCACCCCCAAATCACATACAGACCAAGAGAGGTCACAGCAGGCCAACTGTTAAGGGCTGTTCATAGGGCTATTGAGGCCAGGGCTATTCAGTTTAGGTCTGGTTAAGTTTAGGTTTGTGCAGGATGGGTCTGTAAAATCCAGGTATGAATCCTGGGGTGTCTGGTAGGTTTTAGGTTTTGGATATGGTGGGTTGGTTAGGTTTAGGTTGTGTTATGGTTAGTCGGTTAGGTTTTAGGTTTGGGTTAAGGTCAGGTAGATCTGCTAAGTCTCATTAAGACCTCTTGGGAATTTTGTATCCAGTCTCATGATCCATAATCTTTCAAATTTGAGTCTATCACACAACGACCAGAATGGGTCAGATTGAAGTCCAGTCACCCTGAAGGCCTCAAGGCCGTGGGTGAGGAAGTGCTGGACTACGTGTCTACGTTTCTCTATTTTATTTTTTATGTTGTGTGTGTGCTGATAGACTCGGACCTTTAAAGCATTTTTTGTCTGGCCTACATATTGTTTGGAACACTTTGTACAATAAATCAAATAAATACAGTTCTCTGTTACTGGAGTGAGATGCTGTGAGATCTGAAAGACTTGTTTTGTTGAACGATTGAATACCCATTTTTTCTGATCAAAGTATTTACAGAGTGACTTTTTCTTCTGTGGTGCCATAGGTCTGAGTTTGCTATTTACTAGAACGTCTGATAAATTTGTATTTCTCCTATAGGCAGCTATTTGTTTGTGTTTCTGCAAGAAGGGAGTGTTTTCAAAGAACCTTTCAAAATTAGACTTAGCTGCACGGTTTAATTGTTTGCTCATTAGCGAGAAATTGGACACTAATGGAATAATTTTGTTCTTTTCACCCTCTTTAGGGTCCCTTGGAGTCCCGGGGAGGAGAAAAGTCTTCAGAGCCCTTCTTAAGAAGGACCTCGAGTACCCTCTGTCCCTCAGGGCCCTGAACAGAATTTTGGTTGCTTCCATAAAACAGGAATGTTCTGTGCATATCCTGTGAAATCTGAGTAATTGAGATTTCACTATCCCTTTAAATGTATGTTTAGGATGAAAGCTGTGTTTGTGCAGTAAGGAATGCGTGTCCGTTTCTTTGAAATACACTCTAAAGTCTAGCTGTCCTGTCTCTTCAAATTTCTGTCCCTTATATGACACCACATCTAGAAAGTTGACCTCTGTGGGGTCAATTGTATATTTAATTGTAATAGATCTCTGATGGGTATTCAAGTGTTCTGCAAAGTCCTTAAAATCATCCATGGAGTAAGACCACACTCCCCATATGTCATCCAGAAATCTAAAGTAATGCAGAGGCCTTTTTGTGCACGAACCCAGAGCCGATTGTTCCCATCTCGCCATGAAGATGTTGGCGTAGGAAGGGGCAAACTTTTTGCCCATGGCTGTGCCTTTAACTTGCAAATAATATTTAGAATTAAATTCAAAGTCATTTTTAGTTAGGTTTATATCTAATAATTTTAAAATATAATCATCAGGCCTTTTTGGGTCTGGATATTGAAGCATGCACTCCTGGACCGCCTGGAGGCCCGCTTCAGTTTCTATGTTCGTATATAAGCTGTCAATATCTATGGTGAACAAAAAGGCTCCTCTGGGAATACTGATGTCTTTAACTTTCTGGATGAAGTCATAAGTGTCCTTCAGATAGCTCGGGTGTTTCTGAGAGATGGGGTTCAGATAATACTCGATGTACTCAGCTGTCTGATAAGTTTCACTGTTGCAATCAGACACTATGGGTCTGCCGGGTGGAATCTCGTGTGGAATACTCCATTTTTCAGGCTCCTTATGAATCTTTGGCAATAAATAAAATCTTCTCATTCGAGGAGTGCCACTGCCGCTTAAATAATCCCTCTGTTTTGAGTTAAGGATACCCTTGTCATACATCTGTTCTAAGATTTTTCTAACCTGTTTCATGGTTTCAAAATAAATGGGTTCTTCTAAGGGTTTGTAGTGGTCACTGATGTTTAATTGTCTCTCTCCCTCCCAGACATATTGCTCTCTATCCATGATGACAATGGCATTTCCCTTGTCAGCAGGTTTAATCACAATTTCTCTGAGGTTTTTTAGTGTGTTCAAGGCCCTCAGTTCCTCCCTCTGGAGGTTGGGCCTTGGTTTCAAGCTCCAATTCAAGTTCTTATAAGCATACTCATCAGCTGTGATCAGCTGGCCTACTTGTTTGGGAAGTCTGCTCAAGGCCGGAGTCCAATCTGAATTGTGTGTGAAAGGTAATCTTTGTTTTTTAATCTTTTTACCCTCAAAATAAACCTCTAATTTTATTCTTCTATGAAATTTTTGTAAGTCTAATCTAAGTTGATGTTTAAAATCTTTCATCTTTTGAACAGACGGAATAAATGTGAGGCCTTTCATTAGCAGGGATGACTGTGAGGGAGAGAGAGTAAAGTGTTTGGAAAGATTCACAACAAGCCTATGTGCACCCTTTCTCGGGTGTTCACTCACTACAAGTTTAAATATCGTGCCCAGTGTTCCAACATGTTCCTGGCTGTCTCTGCAGTCCAGTGCAGGCCGTCACTCTCTACCTGAAACTGATCCTCTGGCAGGAGGGGGATGAAGGAATAATTTTCCTCTATGTAATTGTTCAATTCATCTAAAAATATTTTTTCTCCTTCTGGGAGAGATTGGGGGATATTGATCAGGGGGATCCACAGTTGGGCCTCTGGCAGTCTCTCTTGTGCCACCTGACTCAATCTGGCACACTCTCTCATCGCTGAGATGCGTAATCTTTGTGTGCGGTTATTCAGGCCGAATGCCAAGACTATTTTTTCTACTTGTGTGTCTACTGTAGCTTTTTCTATCAGATTGGCAGCGTGCTGCAATTTAGCCCCTGGAAAACTGTCAATCTGTAAATCAGGAATGTCAAAAGCAGGAATCCTGCTCAAATTGGAGTCCCCGATGACCACGTGTTTCTCTTTGAGTGCCAGTTTCCACTCATTGAACTTCTTGTTAGTTCTAAGGTGCGTGTACGGCCTACGTAGTGCCCTTTGACCTTGAGTGTCGGCTACAGAGGTTTCAACTGTTTTACTCATTTTCTCTGCTTGTCTGTTTTTTTCTGTTTCAGAGATAATGTTTTCCATTTTTTTGGAAGTTTCCCCCCTCTCTGTCTCCTGAGGAGCCCCTGGTTGAAGAGATGTCACAGAATATTCTGAAAAATCAAAGTCTGAGAGATTTGGTGACCCTGACGGATTTTGGAAGATCTGGGCACTCTCAGCTGTGTCCCTTAGAGGATTTACTCTATGTACTGCATTGGCTACAATGGGGACCAGAGAAGGCAGGCCTGTGGTTATCGGGGCCTCAGCCTCAGAGGGGGCAAAAGGAGAGAAAAGTTCCTGTGACAGCTGACCCGTAAACTCATCTAAATCATCCAGTCTGTCACCCTGTGCAGGAGTTAACTGATCCTCCTCCTCATCATCATCATCAAAACTCACTAAGAGATTTTTCTCAGCTTGTTCTGTAACGACTGGTGGAGTTTTTGGTCTCTGTTCTGTCAGGTGTTTTTTCTTTTCTGGTCTTTTCCCCTTAGGAGACTGTATAGGGGCCTGTATAGGGGCCTGTACAGGAGGGTTCAGAGGTGGAAAATCATCTCCCAGAAGCCAGTCGTTCCTCATAGGAGACCAGCCTGACATTAAAGTGGGCGATGTTTGTATCTGGATGTGTGTGACCCCTGTCTTAGGTCTGACGACCCCTGTGTTGACCGTTTCTGTCCCCTGCTGAGCTGAGGCTAGATCTGCACCACTAACCACCTGAGCAAATGTTCTGTTGCTACTGGTTTCAGAATTCGATGGTACTCTAGACCCGGATGGAGTCCCAGAACGCAATTCGGTCAGGACCAAAGTTTCGGCCTGCTGAATTGCCCTCTGGGAGATCCTTTTGCCAAAATTTCTCATCGCCCATTTTACAGCGATCTCAAAAGCGTGTAACCAGTCTTTTCTCTGTGTCTCTCCCCGTAAGATCCCCAGTGTGTGCTTTATGATATCCTCATAATGTTGCTGTAACACCAACTGTGTCGTAAACGCCCAGTTCTTTGCATTACCCTCCAGCAATTCTTTTGTGGACATTGTGGGGGCAAAGGGTTTGATCACACTTTTAAGAAGCTCTGTTAACCTTTTAAGAGTGACAGGCTGGTTATCTTCTATCCGTGTGTCAATATTACTGAGGTGATGGACAGATCTGATCAGATGATACATATTCTTAATAATTCTCCGAAAAGTGGGAGAAGCAGGAGAGTATTCTGTATTTTTTTGTGAATCAAAGTGAGTTTTTTGGCCCATTCTTTTTTTCTGGTGAACATATTTTTGTGCAAACTGGCCATTCTCACGTCTCCTGTTCTTTTCTACATTACGAGGAGAATATTGTGTGTTTCTGTATCTCTGGTCAGTAAACCTGTTCTGTTCAGTGGGGTAAAAAATCCTATTTTGCCCAAAAGTCACTCTCTTTTGTTTGGGTTTAAATCCCCGATTTAAAGGGCGTCGATCACGTGACTGACGACGGAAAGGATTTACAGTATTCTCCGATCGAGTTTCATTCTGTACTCTGTTACTGTAACCCGCGAGTGATTCTCCGTGTCTGATGACCTCATATGGGAAGTCACGAGATCGCTCGACAAAATAATCGTCCCTCATAAATCGTCCCCGTCTGGGGAAATCCCTGTTATCTGTGTGAGGGATCAGACGCGCTCGAGGGGTCGTGAAACGACCCTTGTTCTGAAAAACGAACACCATCCTTATTTTACTGAACGATCAAATCCACAACTGTGTATTCTTTTAATCTTTTATTCTATTTCTGAAAATGAAAAAAAATGTTTTTTTTGTCCTTTTATATTTTTTTAACTTTTTTTTGGATTTTCTTGTGTTTTTTTTAACAATAAAGAGATAAACCAACTTTTTTTGGATTTTGTAGTGTTTTTTTCAACAGTATGAAATGAACCAGATGTGTGATTTTATATGAAATCAAAAGAAAAAAGATCAAAGGATCAAAATAAAATTTCAAAATAATGGAAAAAAACAAAAATATATTTTCTTTTAGGGAAATAAATGTTTCTGTGTTCAAGCCTATATCGCGACGTTTCGATACTTTGATGTATCTTCTTCAGGCAGGCTTGAACTTTTAAATTTTCTGTTTTATCTCGAGATACAAAATAACCGTTTTACTAAATCACCAACCAAGATGTTACTGCAAGCAGTGCAACAATCCTTCTGACTCAGACTGCGCTCCGTTAGGTATATCAAAGCCAGTCGATGACGTCATCGGCACGCCATCCTCCAATCCCTTCAAACCAATACAAAATTTAAACCAAACAAGCACACGATGCATTTTTCAAATTTGAATTATGTGCGTTGCATTTTTTATTTTTTATTTATTTTTAATCGATGCATGTTGCTTTTTTTATAGAGAATTTTTTTCTTTGCTTTTTTCAAATTTAAACGATGCTCTTTGCCTCTTTCAATTTGAAAAATGCAGCTCCTCAGTCTGCATGTAACAAAGAAATCAATGCATCCCTCAAATGTGCTCCAAGTAGCCATAAATAATATTTTTTAATCATTTATGACTATTAAAGCCCTCTAGTGCCTCATAATATATGTATTTTTATTTATTGTATATTTATGTATATTCAGTTCTGTTTCTATATGTTTTTCACAATCATCTCTTTCTGTTTTATAGAGAGATACTGAAAAAAATATATTCTAGTGCCCATGAAGTATTTATAATTTTATCTTTATGCTTTTTTATGCTTTTTATATTTGTATTATATTTAACCTCGTGTGTCTTTATAAGTAATCCATGAAAACCATGAATTCTAGTGCCCATGAAGTATGTATTCATATTTTAATTTTTTAATATGTATTAGGGTGTATATTTATTTATTTTAATAATAATAATAAAAAAGAGGAACATATGAAAGCCCATAAAGTGTGGTTCCGCTGAGTACCCACTAGAGGTCATGAGAAGAGAGGGCCCAGAGAGGGAGGCTCAGGCTGGGTTAGGAAAAAGGAGAGTTTTCCCAGGATAGGACCCTGAGGGTCCCACTCTGGGTTGTGCACGGTCCATCCCTCCACTGGTCACCCCCAAATCACATACAGACCAAGAGAGGTCACAGCAGGCCAACTGTTAAGGGCTGTTCATAGGGCTATTGAGGCCAGGGCTATTCAGTTTAGGTCTGGTTAAGTTTAGGTTTGTGCAGGATGGGTCTGTAAAATCCAGGTATGAATCCTGGGGTGTCTGGTAGGTTTTAGGTTTTGGATATGGTGGGTTGGTTAGGTTTAGGTTGTGTTATGGTTAGTCGGTTAGGTTTAGGTTTGGGTTAAGGTCAGGTAGATCTGCTAAGTCTCATTAAGACCTCTTGGGAATTTTGTATCCAGTCTCATGATCCATAATCTTTCAAATTTGAGTCTATCACACAACGACCAGAATGGGTCAGATTGAAGTCCAGTCACCCTGAAGGCCTCAAGGCCGTGGGTGAGGAAGTGCTGGACTACGTGTCTACGTTTCTCTATTTTATTTTTTATGTTGTGTGTGTGCTGATAGACTCGGACCTTTAAAGCATTTTTTGTCTGGCCTACATATTGTTTGGAACACTTTGTACAATAAATCAAATAAATACAGTTCTCTGTTACTGGAGTGAGATGCTGTGAGATCTGAAAGACTTGTTTTGTTGAACGATTGAATACCCATTTTTTCTGATCAAAGTATTTACAGAGTGACTTTTTCTTCTGTGGTGCCATAGGTCTGAGTTTGCTATTTACTAGAACGTCTGATAAATTTGTATTTCTCCTATAGGCAGCTATTTGTTTGTGTTTCTGCAAGAAGGGAGTGTTTTCAAAGAACCTTTCAAAATTAGACTTAGCTGCACGGTTTAATTGTTTGCTCATTAGCGAGAAATTGGACACTAATGGAATAATTTTGTTCTTTTCACCCTCTTTAGGGTCCCTTGGAGTCCCGGGGAGGAGAAAAGTCTTCAGAGCCCTTCTTAAGAAGGACCTCGAGTACCCTCTGTCCCTCAGGGCCCTGAACAGAATTTTGGTTGCTTCCATAAAACAGGAATGTTCTGTGCATATCCTGTGAAATCTGAGTAATTGAGATTTCACTATCCCTTTAAATGTATGTTTAGGATGAAAGCTGTGTTTGTGCAGTAAGGAATGCGTGTCCGTTTCTTTGAAATACACTCTAAAGTCTAGCTGTCCTGTCTCTTCAAATTTCTGTCCCTTATATGACACCACATCTAGAAAGTTGACCTCTGTGGGGTCAATTGTATATTTAATTGTAATAGATCTCTGATGGGTATTCAAGTGTTCTGCAAAGTCCTTAAAATCATCCATGGAGTAAGACCACACTCCCCATATGTCATCCAGAAATCTAAAGTAATGCAGAGGCCTTTTTGTGCACGAACCCAGAGCCGATTGTTCCCATCTCGCCATGAAGATGTTGGCGTAGGAAGGGGCAAACTTTTTGCCCATGGCTGTGCCTTTAACTTGCAAATAATATTTAGAATTAAATTCAAAGTCATTTTTAGTTAGGTTTATATCTAATAATTTTAAAATATAATCATCAGGCCTTTTTGGGTCTGGATATTGAAGCATGCACTCCTGGACCGCCTGGAGGCCCGCTTCAGTTTCTATGTTCGTATATAAGCTGTCAATATCTATGGTGAACAAAAAGGCTCCTCTGGGAATACTGATGTCTTTAACTTTCTGGATGAAGTCATAAGTGTCCTTCAGATAGCTCGGGTGTTTCTGAGAGATGGGGTTCAGATAATACTCGATGTACTCAGCTGTCTGATAAGTTTCACTGTTGCAATCAGACACTATGGGTCTGCCGGGTGGAATCTCGTGTGGAATACTCCATTTTTCAGGCTCCTTATGAATCTTTGGCAATAAATAAAATCTTCTCATTCGAGGAGTGCCACTGCCGCTTAAATAATCCCTCTGTTTTGAGTTAAGGATACCCTTGTCATACATCTGTTCTAAGATTTTTCTAACCTGTTTCATGGTTTCAAAATAAATGGGTTCTTCTAAGGGTTTGTAGTGGTCACTGATGTTTAATTGTCTCTCTCCCTCCCAGACATATTGCTCTCTATCCATGATGACAATGGCATTTCCCTTGTCAGCAGGTTTAATCACAATTTCTCTGAGGTTTTTTAGTGTGTTCAAGGCCCTCAGTTCCTCCCTCTGGAGGTTGGGCCTTGGTTTCAAGCTCCAATTCAAGTTCTTATAAGCATACTCATCAGCTGTGATCAGCTGGCCTACTTGTTTGGGAAGTCTGCTCAAGGCCGGAGTCCAATCTGAATTGTGTGTGAAAGGTAATCTTTGTTTTTTAATCTTTTTACCCTCAAAATAAACCTCTAATTTTATTCTTCTATGAAATTTTTGTAAGTCTAATCTAAGTTGATGTTTAAAATCTTTCATCTTTTGAACAGACGGAATAAATGTGAGGCCTTTCATTAGCAGGGATGACTGTGAGGGAGAGAGAGTAAAGTGTTTGGAAAGATTCACAACAAGCCTATGTGCACCCTTTCTCGGGTGTTCACTCACTACAAGTTTAAATATCGTGCCCAGTGTTCCAACATGTTCCTGGCTGTCTCTGCAGTCCAGTGCAGGCCGTCACTCTCTACCTGAAACTGATCCTCTGGCAGGAGGGGGATGAAGGAATAATTTTCCTCTATGTAATTGTTCAATTCATCTAAAAATATTTTTTCTCCTTCTGGGAGAGATTGGGGGATATTGATCAGGGGGATCCACAGTTGGGCCTCTGGCAGTCTCTCTTGTGCCACCTGACTCAATCTGGCACACTCTCTCATCGCTGAGATGCGTAATCTTTGTGTGCGGTTATTCAGGCCGAATGCCAAGACTATTTTTTCTACTTGTGTGTCTACTGTAGCTTTTTCTATCAGATTGGCAGCGTGCTGCAATTTAGCCCCTGGAAAACTGTCAATCTGTAAATCAGGAATGTCAAAAGCAGGAATCCTGCTCAAATTGGAGTCCCCGATGACCACGTGTTTCTCTTTGAGTGCCAGTTTCCACTCATTGAACTTCTTGTTAGTTCTAAGGTGCGTGTACGGCCTACGTAGTGCCCTTTGACCTTGAGTGTCGGCTACAGAGGTTTCAACTGTTTTACTCATTTTCTCTGCTTGTCTGTTTTTTTCTGTTTCAGAGATAATGTTTTCCATTTTTTTGGAAGTTTCCCCCCTCTCTGTCTCCTGAGGAGCCCCTGGTTGAAGAGATGTCACAGAATATTCTGAAAAATCAAAGTCTGAGAGATTTGGTGACCCTGACGGATTTTGGAAGATCTGGGCACTCTCAGCTGTGTCCCTTAGAGGATTTACTCTATGTACTGCATTGGCTACAATGGGGACCAGAGAAGGCAGGCCTGTGGTTATCGGGGCCTCAGCCTCAGAGGGGGCAAAAGGAGAGAAAAGTTCCTGTGACAGCTGACCCGTAAACTCATCTAAATCATCCAGTCTGTCACCCTGTGCAGGAGTTAACTGATCCTCCTCCTCATCATCATCATCAAAACTCACTAAGAGATTTTTCTCAGCTTGTTCTGTAACGACTGGTGGAGTTTTTGGTCTCTGTTCTGTCAGGTGTTTTTTCTTTTCTGGTCTTTTCCCCTTAGGAGACTGTATAGGGGCCTGTATAGGGGCCTGTACAGGAGGGTTCAGAGGTGGAAAATCATCTCCCAGAAGCCAGTCGTTCCTCATAGGAGACCAGCCTGACATTAAAGTGGGCGATGTTTGTATCTGGATGTGTGTGACCCCTGTCTTAGGTCTGACGACCCCTGTGTTGACCGTTTCTGTCCCCTGCTGAGCTGAGGCTAGATCTGCACCACTAACCACCTGAGCAAATGTTCTGTTGCTACTGGTTTCAGAATTCGATGGTACTCTAGACCCGGATGGAGTCCCAGAACGCAATTCGGTCAGGACCAAAGTTTCGGCCTGCTGAATTGCCCTCTGGGAGATCCTTTTGCCAAAATTTCTCATCGCCCATTTTACAGCGATCTCAAAAGCGTGTAACCAGTCTTTTCTCTGTGTCTCTCCCCGTAAGATCCCCAGTGTGTGCTTTATGATATCCTCATAATGTTGCTGTAACACCAACTGTGTCGTAAACGCCCAGTTCTTTGCATTACCCTCCAGCAATTCTTTTGTGGACATTGTGGGGGCAAAGGGTTTGATCACACTTTTAAGAAGCTCTGTTAACCTTTTAAGAGTGACAGGCTGGTTATCTTCTATCCGTGTGTCAATATTACTGAGGTGATGGACAGATCTGATCAGATGATACATATTCTTAATAATTCTCCGAAAAGTGGGAGAAGCAGGAGAGTATTCTGTATTTTTTTGTGAATCAAAGTGAGTTTTTTGGCCCATTCTTTTTTTCTGGTGAACATATTTTTGTGCAAACTGGCCATTCTCACGTCTCCTGTTCTTTTCTACATTACGAGGAGAATATTGTGTGTTTCTGTATCTCTGGTCAGTAAACCTGTTCTGTTCAGTGGGGTAAAAAATCCTATTTTGCCCAAAAGTCACTCTCTTTTGTTTGGGTTTAAATCCCCGATTTAAAGGGCGTCGATCACGTGACTGACGACGGAAAGGATTTACAGTATTCTCCGATCGAGTTTCATTCTGTACTCTGTTACTGTAACCCGCGAGTGATTCTCCGTGTCTGATGACCTCATATGGGAAGTCACGAGATCGCTCGACAAAATAATCGTCCCTCATAAATCGTCCCCGTCTGGGGAAATCCCTGTTATCTGTGTGAGGGATCAGACGCGCTCGAGGGGTCGTGAAACGACCCTTGTTCTGAAAAACGAACACCATCCTTATTTTACTGAACGATCAAATCCACAACTGTGTATTCTTTTAATCTTTTATTCTATTTCTGAAAATGAAAAAAAATGTTTTTTTTGTCCTTTTATATTTTTTTAACTTTTTTTTGGATTTTCTTGTGTTTTTTTTAACAATAAAGAGATAAACCAACTTTTTTTGGATTTTGTAGTGTTTTTTTCAACAGTATGAAATGAACCAGATGTGTGATTTTATATGAAATCAAAAGAAAAAAGATCAAAGGATCAAAATAAAATTTCAAAATAATGGAAAAAAACAAAAATATATTTTCTTTTAGGGAAATAAATGTTTCTGTGTTCAAGCCTATATCGCGACGTTTCGATACTTTGATGTATCTTCTTCAGGCAGGCTTGAACTTTTAAATTTTCTGTTTTATCTCGAGATACAAAATAACCGTTTTACTAAATCACCAACCAAGATGTTACTGCAAGCAGTGCAACAATCCTTCTGACTCAGACTGCGCTCCGTTAGGTATATCAAAGCCAGTCGATGACGTCATCGGCACGCCATCCTCCAATCCCTTCAAACCAATACAAAATTTAAACCAAACAAGCACACGATGCATTTTTCAAATTTGAATTATGTGCGTTGCATTTTTTATTTTTTATTTATTTTTAATCGATGCATGTTGCTTTTTTTATAGAGAATTTTTTTCTTTGCTTTTTTCAAATTTAAACGATGCTCTTTGCCTCTTTCAATTTGAAAAATGCAGCTCCTCAGTCTGCATGTAACAAAGAAATCAATGCATCCCTCAAATGTGCTCCAAGTAGCCATAAATAATATTTTTTAATCATTTATGACTATTAAAGCCCTCTAGTGCCTCATAATATATGTATTTTTATTTATTGTATATTTATGTATATTCAGTTCTGTTTCTATATGTTTTTCACAATCATCTCTTTCTGTTTTATAGAGAGATACTGAAAAAAATATATTCTAGTGCCCATGAAGTATTTATAATTTTATCTTTATGCTTTTTTATGCTTTTTATATTTGTATTATATTTAACCTCGTGTGTCTTTATAAGTAATCCATGAAAACCATGAATTCTAGTGCCCATGAAGTATGTATTCATATTTTAATTTTTTAATATGTATTAGGGTGTATATTTATTTATTTTAATAATAATAATAAAAAAGAGGAACATATGAAAGCCCATAAAGTGTGGTTCCGCTGAGTACCCACTAGAGGTCATGAGAAGAGAGGGCCCAGAGAGGGAGGCTCAGGCTGGGTTAGGAAAAAGGAGAGTTTTCCCAGGATAGGACCCTGAGGGTCCCACTCTGGGTTGTGCACGGTCCATCCCTCCACTGGTCACCCCCAAATCACATACAGACCAAGAGAGGTCACAGCAGGCCAACTGTTAAGGGCTGTTCATAGGGCTATTGAGGCCAGGGCTATTCAGTTTAGGTCTGGTTAAGTTTAGGTTTGTGCAGGATGGGTCTGTAAAATCCAGGTATGAATCCTGGGGTGTCTGGTAGGTTTTAGGTTTTGGATATGGTGGGTTGGTTAGGTTTAGGTTGTGTTATGGTTAGTCGGTTAGGTTTAGGTTTGGGTTAAGGTCAGGTAGATCTGCTAAGTCTCATTAAGACCTCTTGGGAATTTTGTATCCAGTCTCATGATCCATAATCTTTCAAATTTGAGTCTATCACACAACGACCAGAATGGGTCAGATTGAAGTCCAGTCACCCTGAAGGCCTCAAGGCCGTGGGTGAGGAAGTGCTGGACTACGTGTCTACGTTTCTCTATTTTATTTTTTATGTTGTGTGTGTGCTGATAGACTCGGACCTTTAAAGCATTTTTTGTCTGGCCTACATATTGTTTGGAACACTTTGTACAATAAATCAAATAAATACAGTTCTCTGTTACTGGAGTGAGATGCTGTGAGATCTGAAAGACTTGTTTTGTTGAACGATTGAATACCCATTTTTTCTGATCAAAGTATTTACAGAGTGACTTTTTCTTCTGTGGTGCCATAGGTCTGAGTTTGCTATTTACTAGAACGTCTGATAAATTTGTATTTCTCCTATAGGCAGCTATTTGTTTGTGTTTCTGCAAGAAGGGAGTGTTTTCAAAGAACCTTTCAAAATTAGACTTAGCTGCACGGTTTAATTGTTTGCTCATTAGCGAGAAATTGGACACTAATGGAATAATTTTGTTCTTTTCACCCTCTTTAGGGTCCCTTGGAGTCCCGGGGAGGAGAAAAGTCTTCAGAGCCCTTCTTAAGAAGGACCTCGAGTACCCTCTGTCCCTCAGGGCCCTGAACAGAATTTTGGTTGCTTCCATAAAACAGGAATGTTCTGTGCATATCCTGTGAAATCTGAGTAATTGAGATTTCACTATCCCTTTAAATGTATGTTTAGGATGAAAGCTGTGTTTGTGCAGTAAGGAATGCGTGTCCGTTTCTTTGAAATACACTCTAAAGTCTAGCTGTCCTGTCTCTTCAAATTTCTGTCCCTTATATGACACCACATCTAGAAAGTTGACCTCTGTGGGGTCAATTGTATATTTAATTGTAATAGATCTCTGATGGGTATTCAAGTGTTCTGCAAAGTCCTTAAAATCATCCATGGAGTAAGACCACACTCCCCATATGTCATCCAGAAATCTAAAGTAATGCAGAGGCCTTTTTGTGCACGAACCCAGAGCCGATTGTTCCCATCTCGCCATGAAGATGTTGGCGTAGGAAGGGGCAAACTTTTTGCCCATGGCTGTGCCTTTAACTTGCAAATAATATTTAGAATTAAATTCAAAGTCATTTTTAGTTAGGTTTATATCTAATAATTTTAAAATATAATCATCAGGCCTTTTTGGGTCTGGATATTGAAGCATGCACTCCTGGACCGCCTGGAGGCCCGCTTCAGTTTCTATGTTCGTATATAAGCTGTCAATATCTATGGTGAACAAAAAGGCTCCTCTGGGAATACTGATGTCTTTAACTTTCTGGATGAAGTCATAAGTGTCCTTCAGATAGCTCGGGTGTTTCTGAGAGATGGGGTTCAGATAATACTCGATGTACTCAGCTGTCTGATAAGTTTCACTGTTGCAATCAGACACTATGGGTCTGCCGGGTGGAATCTCGTGTGGAATACTCCATTTTTCAGGCTCCTTATGAATCTTTGGCAATAAATAAAATCTTCTCATTCGAGGAGTGCCACTGCCGCTTAAATAATCCCTCTGTTTTGAGTTAAGGATACCCTTGTCATACATCTGTTCTAAGATTTTTCTAACCTGTTTCATGGTTTCAAAATAAATGGGTTCTTCTAAGGGTTTGTAGTGGTCACTGATGTTTAATTGTCTCTCTCCCTCCCAGACATATTGCTCTCTATCCATGATGACAATGGCATTTCCCTTGTCAGCAGGTTTAATCACAATTTCTCTGAGGTTTTTTAGTGTGTTCAAGGCCCTCAGTTCCTCCCTCTGGAGGTTGGGCCTTGGTTTCAAGCTCCAATTCAAGTTCTTATAAGCATACTCATCAGCTGTGATCAGCTGGCCTACTTGTTTGGGAAGTCTGCTCAAGGCCGGAGTCCAATCTGAATTGTGTGTGAAAGGTAATCTTTGTTTTTTAATCTTTTTACCCTCAAAATAAACCTCTAATTTTATTCTTCTATGAAATTTTTGTAAGTCTAATCTAAGTTGATGTTTAAAATCTTTCATCTTTTGAACAGACGGAATAAATGTGAGGCCTTTCATTAGCAGGGATGACTGTGAGGGAGAGAGAGTAAAGTGTTTGGAAAGATTCACAACAAGCCTATGTGCACCCTTTCTCGGGTGTTCACTCACTACAAGTTTAAATATCGTGCCCAGTGTTCCAACATGTTCCTGGCTGTCTCTGCAGTCCAGTGCAGGCCGTCACTCTCTACCTGAAACTGATCCTCTGGCAGGAGGGGGATGAAGGAATAATTTTCCTCTATGTAATTGTTCAATTCATCTAAAAATATTTTTTCTCCTTCTGGGAGAGATTGGGGGATATTGATCAGGGGGATCCACAGTTGGGCCTCTGGCAGTCTCTCTTGTGCCACCTGACTCAATCTGGCACACTCTCTCATCGCTGAGATGCGTAATCTTTGTGTGCGGTTATTCAGGCCGAATGCCAAGACTATTTTTTCTACTTGTGTGTCTACTGTAGCTTTTTCTATCAGATTGGCAGCGTGCTGCAATTTAGCCCCTGGAAAACTGTCAATCTGTAAATCAGGAATGTCAAAAGCAGGAATCCTGCTCAAATTGGAGTCCCCGATGACCACGTGTTTCTCTTTGAGTGCCAGTTTCCACTCATTGAACTTCTTGTTAGTTCTAAGGTGCGTGTACGGCCTACGTAGTGCCCTTTGACCTTGAGTGTCGGCTACAGAGGTTTCAACTGTTTTACTCATTTTCTCTGCTTGTCTGTTTTTTTCTGTTTCAGAGATAATGTTTTCCATTTTTTTGGAAGTTTCCCCCCTCTCTGTCTCCTGAGGAGCCCCTGGTTGAAGAGATGTCACAGAATATTCTGAAAAATCAAAGTCTGAGAGATTTGGTGACCCTGACGGATTTTGGAAGATCTGGGCACTCTCAGCTGTGTCCCTTAGAGGATTTACTCTATGTACTGCATTGGCTACAATGGGGACCAGAGAAGGCAGGCCTGTGGTTATCGGGGCCTCAGCCTCAGAGGGGGCAAAAGGAGAGAAAAGTTCCTGTGACAGCTGACCCGTAAACTCATCTAAATCATCCAGTCTGTCACCCTGTGCAGGAGTTAACTGATCCTCCTCCTCATCATCATCATCAAAACTCACTAAGAGATTTTTCTCAGCTTGTTCTGTAACGACTGGTGGAGTTTTTGGTCTCTGTTCTGTCAGGTGTTTTTTCTTTTCTGGTCTTTTCCCCTTAGGAGACTGTATAGGGGCCTGTATAGGGGCCTGTACAGGAGGGTTCAGAGGTGGAAAATCATCTCCCAGAAGCCAGTCGTTCCTCATAGGAGACCAGCCTGACATTAAAGTGGGCGATGTTTGTATCTGGATGTGTGTGACCCCTGTCTTAGGTCTGACGACCCCTGTGTTGACCGTTTCTGTCCCCTGCTGAGCTGAGGCTAGATCTGCACCACTAACCACCTGAGCAAATGTTCTGTTGCTACTGGTTTCAGAATTCGATGGTACTCTAGACCCGGATGGAGTCCCAGAACGCAATTCGGTCAGGACCAAAGTTTCGGCCTGCTGAATTGCCCTCTGGGAGATCCTTTTGCCAAAATTTCTCATCGCCCATTTTACAGCGATCTCAAAAGCGTGTAACCAGTCTTTTCTCTGTGTCTCTCCCCGTAAGATCCCCAGTGTGTGCTTTATGATATCCTCATAATGTTGCTGTAACACCAACTGTGTCGTAAACGCCCAGTTCTTTGCATTACCCTCCAGCAATTCTTTTGTGGACATTGTGGGGGCAAAGGGTTTGATCACACTTTTAAGAAGCTCTGTTAACCTTTTAAGAGTGACAGGCTGGTTATCTTCTATCCGTGTGTCAATATTACTGAGGTGATGGACAGATCTGATCAGATGATACATATTCTTAATAATTCTCCGAAAAGTGGGAGAAGCAGGAGAGTATTCTGTATTTTTTTGTGAATCAAAGTGAGTTTTTTGGCCCATTCTTTTTTTCTGGTGAACATATTTTTGTGCAAACTGGCCATTCTCACGTCTCCTGTTCTTTTCTACATTACGAGGAGAATATTGTGTGTTTCTGTATCTCTGGTCAGTAAACCTGTTCTGTTCAGTGGGGTAAAAAATCCTATTTTGCCCAAAAGTCACTCTCTTTTGTTTGGGTTTAAATCCCCGATTTAAAGGGCGTCGATCACGTGACTGACGACGGAAAGGATTTACAGTATTCTCCGATCGAGTTTCATTCTGTACTCTGTTACTGTAACCCGCGAGTGATTCTCCGTGTCTGATGACCTCATATGGGAAGTCACGAGATCGCTCGACAAAATAATCGTCCCTCATAAATCGTCCCCGTCTGGGGAAATCCCTGTTATCTGTGTGAGGGATCAGACGCGCTCGAGGGGTCGTGAAACGACCCTTGTTCTGAAAAACGAACACCATCCTTATTTTACTGAACGATCAAATCCACAACTGTGTATTCTTTTAATCTTTTATTCTATTTCTGAAAATGAAAAAAAATGTTTTTTTTGTCCTTTTATATTTTTTTAACTTTTTTTTGGATTTTCTTGTGTTTTTTTTAACAATAAAGAGATAAACCAACTTTTTTTGGATTTTGTAGTGTTTTTTTCAACAGTATGAAATGAACCAGATGTGTGATTTTATATGAAATCAAAAGAAAAAAGATCAAAGGATCAAAATAAAATTTCAAAATAATGGAAAAAAACAAAAATATATTTTCTTTTAGGGAAATAAATGTTTCTGTGTTCAAGCCTATATCGCGACGTTTCGATACTTTGATGTATCTTCTTCAGGCAGGCTTGAACTTTTAAATTTTCTGTTTTATCTCGAGATACAAAATAACCGTTTTACTAAATCACCAACCAAGATGTTACTGCAAGCAGTGCAACAATCCTTCTGACTCAGACTGCGCTCCGTTAGGTATATCAAAGCCAGTCGATGACGTCATCGGCACGCCATCCTCCAATCCCTTCAAACCAATACAAAATTTAAACCAAACAAGCACACGATGCATTTTTCAAATTTGAATTATGTGCGTTGCATTTTTTATTTTTTATTTATTTTTAATCGATGCATGTTGCTTTTTTTATAGAGAATTTTTTTCTTTGCTTTTTTCAAATTTAAACGATGCTCTTTGCCTCTTTCAATTTGAAAAATGCAGCTCCTCAGTCTGCATGTAACAAAGAAATCAATGCATCCCTCAAATGTGCTCCAAGTAGCCATAAATAATATTTTTTAATCATTTATGACTATTAAAGCCCTCTAGTGCCTCATAATATATGTATTTTTATTTATTGTATATTTATGTATATTCAGTTCTGTTTCTATATGTTTTTCACAATCATCTCTTTCTGTTTTATAGAGAGATACTGAAAAAAATATATTCTAGTGCCCATGAAGTATTTATAATTTTATCTTTATGCTTTTTTATGCTTTTTATATTTGTATTATATTTAACCTCGTGTGTCTTTATAAGTAATCCATGAAAACCATGAATTCTAGTGCCCATGAAGTATGTATTCATATTTTAATTTTTTAATATGTATTAGGGTGTATATTTATTTATTTTAATAATAATAATAAAAAAGAGGAACATATGAAAGCCCATAAAGTGTGGTTCCGCTGAGTACCCACTAGAGGTCATGAGAAGAGAGGGCCCAGAGAGGGAGGCTCAGGCTGGGTTAGGAAAAAGGAGAGTTTTCCCAGGATAGGACCCTGAGGGTCCCACTCTGGGTTGTGCACGGTCCATCCCTCCACTGGTCACCCCCAAATCACATACAGACCAAGAGAGGTCACAGCAGGCCAACTGTTAAGGGCTGTTCATAGGGCTATTGAGGCCAGGGCTATTCAGTTTAGGTCTGGTTAAGTTTAGGTTTGTGCAGGATGGGTCTGTAAAATCCAGGTATGAATCCTGGGGTGTCTGGTAGGTTTTAGGTTTTGGATATGGTGGGTTGGTTAGGTTTAGGTTGTGTTATGGTTAGTCGGTTAGGTTTAGGTTTGGGTTAAGGTCAGGTAGATCTGCTAAGTCTCATTAAGACCTCTTGGGAATTTTGTATCCAGTCTCATGATCCATAATCTTTCAAATTTGAGTCTATCACACAACGACCAGAATGGGTCAGATTGAAGTCCAGTCACCCTGAAGGCCTCAAGGCCGTGGGTGAGGAAGTGCTGGACTACGTGTCTACGTTTCTCTATTTTATTTTTTATGTTGTGTGTGTGCTGATAGACTCGGACCTTTAAAGCATTTTTTGTCTGGCCTACATATTGTTTGGAACACTTTGTACAATAAATCAAATAAATACAGTTCTCTGTTACTGGAGTGAGATGCTGTGAGATCTGAAAGACTTGTTTTGTTGAACGATTGAATACCCATTTTTTCTGATCAAAGTATTTACAGAGTGACTTTTTCTTCTGTGGTGCCATAGGTCTGAGTTTGCTATTTACTAGAACGTCTGATAAATTTGTATTTCTCCTATAGGCAGCTATTTGTTTGTGTTTCTGCAAGAAGGGAGTGTTTTCAAAGAACCTTTCAAAATTAGACTTAGCTGCACGGTTTAATTGTTTGCTCATTAGCGAGAAATTGGACACTAATGGAATAATTTTGTTCTTTTCACCCTCTTTAGGGTCCCTTGGAGTCCCGGGGAGGAGAAAAGTCTTCAGAGCCCTTCTTAAGAAGGACCTCGAGTACCCTCTGTCCCTCAGGGCCCTGAACAGAATTTTGGTTGCTTCCATAAAACAGGAATGTTCTGTGCATATCCTGTGAAATCTGAGTAATTGAGATTAGGGTTAGGGTTAGGGTTAGGGTTAGGGTTAGGGTTAGGGTTAGTTAGGGTTAGGGTTAGGGTTAGGTTAGGGTTAGAGTTAGGGTTAGGGTTAGAGAGTTAGGGTTAGGGTTAGGGTTAGGGTTAGGGTTAGAGTTAGGGTTAGGGTTAGAGTTAGGTTAGGGTTAGGGTTAGGGTTAGGGTTAGGGTTAGGGTTAGGGTTAGAGTTAGGGTTAGGGTTAGAGTTAGGGTTAGAGTTAGGGTTAGAGTTAGAGGGTTAGAGTTAGGGTTAGGGTTAGGGTTAGGGTTAGAGTTAGAGTTAGTTAGGGTTAGGTTAGGGTTAGGGTTAGGGTTAGAGTTAGGTTAGGGTTAGGGTTAGGGTTAGGGTTAGGTTAGAGTTAGGTTAGATGGTTAGGGTTAGAGTTAGGGTTAGAGTTAGAGAGAGGGGTTAGGGTTAGGTTAGGGTTAGGTTAGGGTTAGGGTTAGGGTTAGGGTTAGAGTTAGAGTTAGAGGTTAGAGTTAGGTT
>NW_020527577.1:0-16230 GCF_003368295.1 Carassius auratus | reverse complement strand
AGATTAGACTGACCACAAAAAGACATTGATGTCATAAAATTTCTAGGAGTAGTTCGTCGCAGCGTAAAATATGTCACTTCCTGTTTCCAATAGGTGGCGCTATGACTAAAACTGAATATGGGCATGTCAATCTGTTCAGGACAGGAGTCTCATCAAACATGTGAAGTTTGGGGCAGATTGGACATTGTATGTCTGAGTTATAGCAACTTCATTTTTCATGGCGAATCATCGAAATTCGCCAGGCCGCCACGGACACGCCCTTCAACGAAAACTCAAGATCTTCGCAATTTAACATCGCAAAGGCCTTTAGATTAGGCACACCAAATTTGGTGTTGATTTGAAGAAATCTCTAGGAGGAGTTCGTTAAAATACAACGTATGGAAATGACCAAAATTACACAAAATTTGCTCATAATATTACAAATAACCGACTTCCTGTTGGTTTTAGAATTTTGCTCCAAGAGTCTTTTTTGTAGGTATTGGTGTGTTACATGTGTGTACCGATTTTCATACATGTACGTGAAATGTAGCTCGAGGCGCACACCGCTGAACGTGCATAGGTGGCGCTGTCGAGCCATTTTACCACGCCCACTTCTGAAACCATATCAGACGTAAAATTTTCGCCAGTTCGGAGGCGTGTGCAAAATTTGGTGACTTTTTGAGCATGTTTAGGCCCTCAAAAATGCGATTCATTTGGAGAAGCGAAATAATAATAATAATAAACGGAGCAATTCCAATAGGGTCCTCACACCATCGGTGCTCGGGCCCTAATAATAATAATTAAAGCTGCAAGCAGCGATGAACGGGCCCTCGCACCCGGGCTCACCGCCAGCGAGTGGCTTTATTAATTAGGTGAACGATGAGAAATATGCATTTAAACTCATAAATATAAGTGGAATAGATCAAAGTTTACTCCATATATGTGCCAATCTTCCTGTTGCCAGCAGGTGGTGCTCTCATTATAATGGAATATTGGCCTTCAAATGTGTTTAGGGCAGGACTCTTATCGAACATGTGAGGTTTGGGGAAGATTGAACAAATTATGCCTGAGTTCCAACAACTTCTCTTACTGTGGCGAGACATCAAAATTTGTCATGGCGCCATGGATACGCCCTTTAACAAAAACTCAAGATCTCCACAAGTTAACATTGCACAGGCCTTTAGATTAGACTGACTACAAAAAATACTTTAATCTCAAAAAAATTCTAGGAGTAGTTTGTCGCAGCCTAAAACATGTCACTTCCTGTTGCCAGCAGGTGGCGCTATGACTATAACTGAAAATAGGCATGTAGATCTGTTAAGGGCAGAAGTCTTATCTAACATGTGAAGTTTGGGGCAGATTGGACATTGTATGTCTGAGTTACAGCAACTTCCTTTTCATGGCGAAACATCGAAATTTGTCAGACCACCATGGACACGCCCTTTAACGAAACCTCAAGATATTCACCATTTAACATCTCAAAGGCCTTAAGATTTAACTGACCAAGTTTGGTGTTGATCTGAATAAATCTCTAGGAGGAGTTTGCTAAAGTACAACCCCTGAAAATGGCAAAAACAACGCCAATTTTGCAGAGAAAATTCTAAATAACTGACTTCCTGTTGGGATTCGTATTTTGTACCAAGAGACTTTTTCGTAGATATTGGTGTGTTACATGTGTGTACTGATTTTTGTACATGTACATGAAACATAGCTCGAGACGCACTCCCGTTGAAAGTGAATACGCACTCCGTTGAAAGTGTATAGGTGGCGCTATCGAGCCATTTTGCCACACCCGATGGAATATTGGCCTTCAGATCTGTTCAGGCCAGGACCCTTATCACACATGTGAAGTTTGATCAAGATCGGACATTTTATGCCTGAGTTATAACATCTTTTATTCCCATGGCGAGACATCGAACTTCGTCACAAGCGCCATGGACACGCCTTTTAACAAAAACTCAAGATCTTCACAACTAAACATCACACAGGTCTTTAGAATAGACTGACCACAAAAAAAGACATTGATGTCATCAAATTTCTAGGAGTAGTTTGTCACAGTGTAAAATATGTCACTTCCTGTTGCCAATAGGTGGCGCTATGACTATAACTGAATATGGGCATATAGATCTGTTCAGGTCAACAGTCTCATCCAACATGTGAAGTTTGGGGCAGATTGGACATTGTATGTCTGAGTTACAGCAACTTCCTTTTTCATGGCGAAACATCGAAATTTGTCAGGCCGCCATGGATACGCCCTTTAACGAAACCTCAAGTCCTTCGCAATTTAACATCGCAAATGGCTTTAGATTACACTGATCAAGTTTGGTGTTGATCTGAATAAATCTCTAGGAGGAGTTCGTTAAAGTACAACCCCTGAAAATGGCAAAAACAACACCAATTTTGAAGGGAAAATTCAAAATAACCGACTTCCTGTTGGGATCCGGATTTCATACCAAGAGACTTTTTTGTAGGTATTGGAGTGTTACATGCGTGTACCAATTTTTGTACATGTACGTGAAATATAGCTCGAGGCGCACTCCATTGAAAGTGTATAGGTGGCGCTATAGAGCCATTCTGCCACACCCGGTGGAATATTGGCCTGCAGATCTGTTCAGGCCAGGACTCTTATCACACATGTGAAGTTTGGGGAAGATCGGACATTTTATGCCTGAGTTATAACATCTTTTATTCCCATGGCGAGACATCGAACTTCGTCGCGGCGCCATGAACAAGCCTTTTAACGAAAACTCAAGATCTTCACAACTGAACATCGCACAGGCCTTTAGATTAGACTGACCACAAAAAAAGACATTGATGTCATGAAATTTCTAGGAGTAGTTCGTCGCAGCGTAAAATATGTCACTTCCTGTTGCCAATAGGTGGCGCTATGACTATAACTGAATATGGGCATGTCAATCTGTTCAGGTTCGGAGTTTCATCAAACATGTGAAGTTTGGGGCAGATTGGACATTGTATTTGTGAGTTATAGCAACTTCATTTTTCGTGGCGAATCATCGAAATTCGCCAGGCCGCCACGGACACGCCCTTCAACGAAAAGTCAGGATCTTCGCAATTTAACATCGCAAAGGACTTTAGATTAGGCATACCAAATTTGGTGTTGATTTGAAGAAATCTCTAGGAGGAGTTCGTTAAAATACAACATATGGAAATGACCAAAATTACACAAAATTTGCTAATAATATTAACAATAACCGACTTCCTGTTGGGTTTAGAATTTTGGTCCAAGAGTCTTTTTTGTAGGTATTGGTGTGTTACATATGTATGCCAATTTTCGTGCATGTACGTGAAACATAGCTGGAAGGCTGTTGATTTTCTTAGTATAGGTGGCGCTGTCGAGCCATTTTGCCACACCCTCTTCTGAATCCTATATCAGACGAAAATTTTCACCAGGTTTGACGCATGTGCAAAGTTTCATGACTTTTTGAGCATGTTAAAGCCCTCAAAAATGCGATTCATTCGGGAGAAGAAGAAGAATAATAATAATAATTAAAGCTGCAAGCAGCGATGAACGGGCCCTCGCACCCGGGCTCACCGCCATCGTGTGGCTTTAGTAAAAAGGTGAACGTTGAGAAATATGCATTTAAACTCATAAATATAAGTGCAATATATCAAAGTTTATTCCATATGTGTGCCAATCTTCCTTTTGCCAGCAGGTGGCGCTATCGTTATAATGGAATATTGGCCTTCAGATGTGTTCAAGCCAGGACCCTTATCACACATGTGAAGTTTGGGCAAGATCGGACATTTTATGCCTGAGTTATAACATCTTTTATTCCCATGGCGAGACATCGAACTTCGTCATGGGCGACATGGACATGCCTTTTAACAAAAACTCAAGATCTTCACAACTAAACATCACACAGGTCTTTAGATTAGACTGACCACATAAAAGACATTGATGTCATAAAATTTCTAGGAGTAGTTTGTCACAGTGTAAAATATGTCACTTCCAGTTGCCAATAGGTGGCGCTATGACTATAACTGAATATTGGCATGTAGATCTGTTCAGGTGTAGAGTCTTATCAAAAATGTGAAGTTTGGGGCGGATTGGACATTGTATGTGTGAGTTATAGCACCATCATTTTTCATGGCGAATCATCGAAATTTGTCAGGCCGCCATGGACACGCCCTTTAACGAAACCTCAATTCCTTCGCAATTTAACATGGCAAAGGGCTTTAGATTACACTGACCAAGTTTGGTGTTGATCTGAATAAATCTCTAGGAGGAGTTCGTTAAAATACAACCCCTGAAAATGACAAAAACAACACCAATTTTGCAGGGAAAATTAAAAATAACCGACTTCCTGTTGGGATTCGGGTTTCGTACCAAGAGACTTTTTTGTAGCTATTGGTGTGTTACATATGTTTACCGATTTTCGTACATGTATATGACATGTAGCTCGAGGCGCACTCCATTGAAAATGTATAGGTGGCGCTATCGAGCCATTTTGCCACACCCAATGGAATATTAGCCTCCAGATGTGTTCAGGTCAGTACTCTTATCAAACATTTGAAGTTTGGGCAAGATCTGATATTTTATGACTGAGTTACAACAACTTCTACTCCCATGGCGAGACATCGAACTTTGACATGGCGCCATGGACACGCCCTTTAACGAAAACTCAAGATCTTCTCAATTTAACATCGTACAGGCCTTTAGATTAGACTGACGACAAAAAAGACATTGATGTCAAAAATTTCTAGGAGTAGTTTGTCGCAGCGTAAAATATGTCACTTCCTGTTGCCAATAGGTGGCGCTATGACTATAACTGAATATGGTCATGTCAAACCGTTCAGGACAGGAGTCTCATCAAACATTTGAAGTTTGGGGCAGATTGGTCATTGTATGTCTGAGTTATAGCAACTTCCTGTTTCATGGTGAATCATCGAAATTCGCCAGGCCGCCACACACAGGCCCTTCAACGAAAACTCAAAAGCTTCGCAATTTAACATCGCAAAGGCCTTTATATTAGGCATACCAAATTTGGTGTTGATCTGAATTAATCTCTAGGAGGAGTTCGTTAAAATACAACGCATGGAATTGACAAAAATGACACAAAATTTGCTCATAATATTAGAAATAACCGACTTCCTGTTGGGTTTCGGATTTTGCTCCAAGAGACTTTTTTGTAGGTATTGGAGAGTTACATGTGTATACCGATTTTCATACATGTACATGAAACGTAGCTTGAGGCGCACACCGTTGAACGTGTATAGGTGGCGCTGTTGAGCCATTTTGCCACACCCACTTCTGAAACCCATATCAGACGTAAATTTTCGCCAGTTCTGAGGTGTGTGCAAAGTTTCATGACTTTTCGAGCATGTTTAGGCCCTCAAAAATGCGATTCATCTTAGAGAAGAAGAATAATAATAATAATAATAATAATAATAAACGGAGCAATTCCAAGAGGGTCCTCACACCATCGGTGCTCGGGCCCTAATAATAATAATAAACAAAGCAGATACAAGAGGGTCCTCGCACCTCGGTGCTCGGGCCCTAAATATAGCTGCAAGCAGCGATGGAGGGCTCAAGCCACCAATGCCATCGCCACCCCGGTGGCATCAGGTAAACTGTGCCCAGCGGGCACATGCATTCACAATATCCCTCTGGCAGTGAGGTTTTAAATGATATGGCAGTTAAAGGGTTAATCCGAATCATCTAGACTTTAAAATCACATTCACAGAACAATATATATATATATATATATATATATATATATATATATAACTTTAGTAACACTTTACAATAAGATTTCATTTATAAACATTATGTTAACATGAACAATATTTATATAGCATTCATTCATGTCAGTTAATATTCCAAATTAAACATTAAAACATTGTTTTATTGTGATTTTTTTCCAAGCACATTTTAGCAATTCCAAACCATATCAATCTTAATAACTACCATTATTTTTTATTTAATCATTTATGAGTGCTATACAATAGTCCAGGAAAGCTGGAAGAGAAAAACAGGTCAAGAAGAACTGACAAAAAGAATTGCAAAATAATGAGGAATTAATGTGAAGATTAATTTTTAGTCAATTCTGCAAGACAGACTTTCAGGAAAGGAGGTGGAATAAAAATGAGCTCCTAAATCTTAATCCCGGATTCTGGAAGATATATTCCTCAAACCATCGGACAAGAGGAGGTGGTGCTGGTCCTTCACGAGTCACTCTAATCTGTTAATTAAGCCTATTTATAAAGTCTTAATATATAGTATTTCACAATACTTCATAGTATTCTAATTAAATAATTTTTTGGAATCTTAGATCTCTCAGAACCTGGCACATTGTAATTCTGAGACTCCAGGAAAGTGGCAGTTCTGTAAAATGTTGGCGCTGGAGACTAAATGCTCCCTGATAGTTTCACACCTAATTCACTTAACACACACACAAACACACACACACACACACACACATTAACCACAGTGACAGAGGGACAGAGTGACATCAGATGTATGATAGTTTTTTAATTTTCTATCATCCATATAATGTTGTATAGTCATGGAACTATGCATATTTCCTCAGAATGACTTGTCTGCTATGTGTACATTTTTTTGAAGTGTTTAGAAGCTGCACTTAAAAAAAATAAAAGACATTTACTGGTTACTTTTTTACTGTTATTTAAAAAAATCACCACGCAAAATCATTCAAGCTATCCAAAATTCATTCACACCTGTTCTGTAAGATAAATTCTTTAAACAGTGGTAAAAGAGGATGTGGTGCTGAACCTTCAAGAGTCACTCAAAACGTATCTGTCCATAAAGCTTATAAAGAATTATTCTTAATATACAGTTCACAATACTTCAGCTTGTTATTCTAATTAAGTGAGGGTCATTTTATCAGTAAAATACATAAAATACATATTATTTTTCTTTGAAAGATTTCTATAAATGATTTAAATCATACTTGTTTTACAATAATTATTTAAAAGTAATCCTATAGCTCCATCTGGTGGTCATTATTGGAACTAAGAATTGCAAGCTTGATTTATAAGTTATGATAGTTTTAATTTTATGCTGGCTCTTGAAAATGATAAAGCTATGAAACTTACTGTGCTTCCTTCAAATGATGACTTCTACGTATATAAAAAATTATGAAGAGTTGGAATGAAAAATTTTAAAGATATAGTAAAATAACGATTGTATTTTTTTATGTTACTTTAATAAATCGCTATGGCCACACCATTTAAGCTATCCTAAACCCATTCGCAATTTAACATCTTCAGTATATTAGCTTCATGTTAAAAAAGTTTGCTGTGAACTTGTGTCTTCTTGGAGGAGTATGAATTCATTTACAGGCTGATTTTATCATAAATCCACAATAATATTTCTGAGTTCTGTATCAATCTGTGTTGTTGTTTGTTTTTTTTTTTTGTTTTTTGTTTTTTTTCATAGGAAGATAACTGACCCTTTACTCTCCTTTTTAATAAATGTGCTTATAACCCAAGAACAAGCTTTTTATAGCTGTATTTATAAACTGCTTACTATTGACTATTAATATTGGGACAAGGCTTTATAAAGCATGAACTGAATATTTACTGTTTGAGTTTGAAATTATTATTTGCAGCACAAATAAGGTTTTTTAGGATTTTTTAAAATCCCTAAAACTGTCAGAAAAGGATAAGGCCTATAAGATTTTATGTGAGTGGCTAAATTTATTTGTTTTTATAACTATAATGCATAAACTATGAAATTATACAAAATGTATAAAAATGTACAACAGTTATTCTTTTCCAATGTTTTTTATTTATTTATTTATTTAATTTTTTTTTTTTTATTTACATTTCAAAACATTTGCCTACTGCAATCATTCTAAACAGCTTGAATAAAACCTGTCAATATTTATTATAGACCACTGTAACTGTGTATAATCTAACAAACAAGTTTATTATGAAAATAAAAGTGTACACCAGATAAATTGGACGATAAAGAAATTGCTAACAATAGTATAATAGAGCATGTTTTAGGTTTTTAGGCGTTTAAGGCTGGTTCACACGGCAGGATAATTGGGCCGATTTTAGCCCCGATTCAGCCCTTCCGACAATCTTAGGATGCTCCGATTATCGTAAAATAATCTGATCAAATATTCCTGCCGTGTGTGGTGTGTTAAGACTAATCTCCTCTGCTCGGAAGAATGTCGGGACCGCTCCGATCTCAAATCGGGGATATCCAACATGTTGGATTTATTTTGCCCGATTTCTTCTCGTGTGTGGTGTCCCCCGAGGACAAACAATCACGCAGCCTGTGGACTGTGGCGTGTAGCCAATCAGAAAGCGAGGTGACGAGGCAGTGATAGTACCGGGAAACAAAATCAAAACAGCCGGCGTATATAATATAACAAATACAAATAAAGTCGATGGGCATAACTACATCCACAACTGCAGTCCACCAGAGTACATGGAAACTAATATATGAACGTTTATTTCAACGGTTATTAATCTGTGTAGTACGTAACAACATTTCTATGAGATAAAACAACAACTTATCTCCATATCATGATATAGCAAGTATAGTCCATGCTCGCGTCGTCTCCACCTCTTTGACCATCGCCTTTTCTTATTTTTCTTATGTTTTTTTTTTCCCGTTAAAAACAAAGCACAAACTTTGGCCACTGCATCCTCTTTGTCCGCCATGATTGTTTACTCTAAAGTCACGTTTGATCTCGAGGGATTTTGCGAGATTTCCCGTCTGACCTGGGAATGCTCGGGAGTCAAATCGGTTCGTGTGTGATGTGTTGATATTGCCGTGTGGCTGCACACCACACACGGAGCGACCAAAACTGTTAGACCCGTGATTTTTTATCGCCGTGTGTGGGGTCTCTCAGGTTTGGAAAATCTGCCGACAATTTTAAAATCGTCCCGTGTGAACCAGGCCTTAGATGCAGAAATGGACAAATCAAATGTAAAATAAAATGTAATTGATTTAATTAAATATAGATTAATTCTTGTTAGAGCAAAATAATAAATAAATAAATAAATAAATACGTACACACATTAAAAAAAGCAGCCAAGATGAATGAGTTTCATTTTTTATATGGATCAAAATTGAAGACAGAAGCAGCTGGTATATGCGGTCACTTAATATTAAAATCCAGTAGATCCATTTCAGATTTATTTCTCAACAGTTTATGTTCACGTGGCTGTTTTCGTTTATAGTCGCCAAGCTATTATGTATTTTGAAATAATCTTGTCCGTGATGTGTTCGTTCGTACGACGAAAGGCAGAATCCTGCAGCTCGAGAGATATATGTTATTCTGCCAGTCGCGCTTTCAAATAGTCTTGCACACTTAAACGGGTCACAAACACCTGCATTTAGCTCTTGTAGTGTTACAATGGGTTTATTGTGTGCATTTGTGGTAATATTTTATTTTAAAAAGCTCTTAAACAAGAATAAATTCGTTTGTTTTGAGCTCGACACTGTACGCGCTGATCGGAGGCGGTGGTTTCAGATAGGCAGCCGCAAATAATTCATTTTCACACAAACAGTTCAAAAACATCTGAATTTAGCTCTTGGTGTGTTCTAATTGGTTGATTGTGTGATATCGCTGTAATAATTTATTTTTAAAAGCTTTAAAACAGGAATAAATTCGTTTTTTCTGAGCTCTTTACTCCAGACGCTCGTGATCACAGCGGTGATTCATCTCTCCTATTTCTCACGTATCTCTGGCCAGAAATAATTTATCCATGAGCCCTGAACCGGTAATAATCAGATATGTTGGTTTAGCTTGTCAGTGTGAATTAAATCTAAGTATTTATTTGTATTTTTAACCGATTTAAAAGTGAAAGTAAAAGTCCGGGAATTGAACCTGTAGGGGCGCTATTTCTCTCAGACAATGGAAGTCTGAAGCACATATACTCAAACAGAGGGACAGAGTGAGATGAGATGTCTGACAGTTTTTTAATTTTCTGTTATCCATACAGTGTTGTAAAGTCGTGAAACTATCCATATTTACTCAGAATGACTTTTTTTCTGTACGAAAAAAGGTTTTGAAGTGTTTGGAATTTAAAAATGCAGGAAAATTAATAATTCCATTTTTACTGTCATTTAAAAAAATCACCACGACAAAACCCTTTAAGCTATCCAAAATCCATTCACAATTTAAGTTCCTCAATGTTTTTTCAACATGTAGACAAAGTTTAGTGTGTATAGTGTTACTCTCCTCTGAGCAGTATGCATTAATTCACAGCTAAATGTAAAATAAATCCACATTCAAATCAAAATAGCCGACTTCCTGTTGGTCGTAGCTGATGACTGTGAATTAGAAAGTTGTCCGTCTTAAAAAGAAAAATTTTTGTACTGAGTTTGGTGTTTGTAGCTAAAACTAACCCCCCCACTTTTGACAAAAGGTGGCGCTATAGAGTGCCTCTTCCACACCCTCTTATGAACTTTTGCCAGTGTCTAGCTGTCACTAATACTGATATGTGTTCTGAGTTTGATGAAATTCTAAGCATGTTATATGCCTCAAAATCACCTGAGAAGTATTCCAGTTTGACATGTTGCCATGGCAACAATATTTTTAGATATCAATATCCCCCCAGCAGATTTATATCGGCTGTGTTTTAACATTATTCTGATGAAGTTTGAAGCGAATCGAGTAAAAATAAGATGCTGAATTCCAAGCATTTTGAAAATGACACACTTCCTGCTGCCAGTTGGTGGCGCTATAACTTTGACTCCTAATAGTCACATATATGTGATCGACATCATACAATGAATAATCTGATGAAGTTTGATTGAAATCAGGAAATGTATGTGGATGGTATTAGACACTTCCTGTTTCTCAATTCTCGCCATAATTTCAACGCCTCGCCACGAGCAAACCGTTCGAGATATCAAAAATCCCCTGGCAATTTTTCATCCCCAATGTCTTGAGATCATGTTGACAGAGTTTGGTGGTAAACGAGTAAAAAACCTATGACAAGTATATCAAATTCCAGAGCATGCGCTTTTTACATAACTCTAAATAGCTGACTTCCTGTTGGGCGGAGCCCAATGACATGCAATACGAAAATTGTTTGGCACAATGAGATCTATATGTGTACTGAGTTTCATATGAATATGTGCAAGTATGTGTGAGCTATACATCAACATTTATGACTGTGTTCCAGGGGGCGCCGTAGAGCCCCTGTGCCACGCCCGGGTCCCAGCCTCTGCAGGCTCCTAAAGGGCACAGATTCCAAAGTGTGTGCAAATTTTCAAGAGTTTTTGAGTATGTTAGGGACCCCAAAAGCCCCCACAACTTTGACCAAAAATATGAATAATAAACCCTAAATAGCCAACTTCCTGTTGGGCGGAGCCTATGACATGCAGTACGAAAGTTGTTTGGTTTAATGAGATCTACATGTGTACCGAGTTTCATGTGTCTACGTGCAAGTATGTGTGATATATGGCCCTCAGTATTCCAGGGGGCGCTGTAGAGCCCCTGTGCCACGCCCGTGTATCAGTCTCTGCCCGACCCTAATGGCCGCAGGTTCCAATCTGTGTGCCAATTTTCAAGAGTTTTCGAGCATGTTAAGGACCCCAAAAGCCCCCGTAACGTTAGAAAAAAAAAAAAATAATAATAATAATAAAAAATAATCCTAAGGAAAACAATAGGGCTCTCGCCCTCCAGGCTTGAGCCCTAATTAAAGCTGCAAGCAGCGATGAACGGGCCCTCGCACCCGGGCTCACCGCCATCGTGTGGCTTTAGTAAAAAGGTGAACGTTGAGAAATATGCATTTAATGTCCTAAATATTAGTGGAATATATCAAAGTATATCCCATATATGTGCCAATCTTACCGTTGCCAGCAGGTGGCGCTATCATTATAATGGAATAATGGCCTTCAGATGTGTTCAGGCCAGGACTCTTATCAAACATGTGAAGTTTGGGGAAGATTGAACATTTTATGCTTGAGTTACAACAACTACTCTTGCTGTGGCAAGACATCAAATTTTGTCATGGTGCCATGGAAACGCCCTTTAACAAAAACTCAAGATCTCCAAAAGTTAACATTGCACAGGCCTTTAGATTAGACTGACCACAAAATATATGTTAATCTCAAAAAAATTATGGGAGTAGTTTGTCGCAGCGTAAAACATGTCACTTCCTGTTGCCAATAGGTGGCGCTATGACTATAACTGAATGTGGGCATGTAGATCTGTTAAGGGCAGACGTTTTATCTAACATGTGAAGTTTGGGGCAGATTGGACATTGTATGTCTGAGTTACAGCAACTTCCTTTTTCATGGCGAAACATCGAAATTTGCCAGGCCGCCATGGACACGCCCTTTAACGAAATCTAAAGATCTTCGCAATTTAACATCGCAAAGGGCTTAAGATTACACTGACCAGGTTTGGTGTTGATCTGAATAAATCTCTAGGAGGAGTTCGTTAAAGTACAACCCCTGAAAATGGCAAAAACAATGCCAATTTTGCAGAGAAAATTCTAAATAACTGACTTCCTGTTTGGATTAGGATTTCGTACCAAGAGACTTTTTTGTAGGTATTGCTGTGTTACATGTGTATACCGATTTTTGTACATGTACGTGAAACATAGCTCGAGGCGCACTCTGTTGAATGTGTATAGGTGGCGCTATCGAGCCATTTTGCCACATCTGATGGAATTTTGGCCTTCAGATGTGTTCAGGCCAGGACTCTTATCACACATGTGCAGTTTGGGGAACATCGGACATTTTATGCCTGAGTTATAATATATTTTATTCCCATGGCGAGACATCGAACTTCGTGACGGCGCCATGGACACGCCTTTTAACGAAAACTCAAGATCTTCACAACTTAACATCGCACAGGCCTTTAGATTACACTGACCACAAAAAATACATTGATGTCATAAAATTTCTAGGAGTAGTTCATCGCAGTGTAAAATATCTCACTTCCTGTTGCCAATAGGTGGCGCTATTACTCTAACTGTATATGGGCATGTCAATCTGTTCAGGTCAGGAGTCTCATCAAACATGTGAAGTTTGGGGCAGATTGGTCATTGTATGTCTGAGTTATAGCAACTTCCTGTTTCATGGCGAATCATCGAAATTCGCCAGGCCACCACGGACACGCCCATTAACGAAAACTCAAAAGCTTCGCAATTTAACATCGCAAAGGCCTTCAGATTAGGCATACCAAATTTGGTGTTGATCTGAATGAATCTCTAGGAGGAGTTCGTTAAAATACAACGCATGGAAATGACAAAAATGACACAAAATTTGCTCATAATATTAGTAATAACCGACTTCCTGTTGGGTTTCGGATTTTGCTCCAAGAGACTTTTTTGTAGGTATTGGAGAGTTACATGTGTGTACCGATTTTCATACATGTACATGAAACGTAGCTCGAGGCGCACACCGTTGAACGTGTATAGGTGGCGCTGTTGAGCCATTTTGCCACACCCACTTCTGAAACCCATATCAGACGTAAATTTCCGCCAGTTCTGAGGTGTGTGCAAAGTTTCATGACTTTTCAAGCATGTTTAGGCCCTCAAAAATGCGATTCATTTTGGAGAAGAAGAATAATAATAATAATTAAAGCTGCAAGCAGCGATGAACGGGCCCTCGCACCCGGGCTCACCGCCATCGTGTGGCTTTAGTAAAAAGGTGAACGTTGAGAAATATGCATTTAATGTCCTAAATATAAGTGGAATATATCAAAGTATATCCCATATATGTGCCAATCTTACCGTTGCCAGCAGGTGGCGCTATCATAATGGAATATTGGCCTTCAGATGTGTTCAGGCCAGGACTCTTATCAAACATGTGAAGTTTGGGGAAGATTGAACATTTTATGCTTGAGTTACAACAACTTCTCTTGCTGTGGCAAGACATCAAATTTTGTCATGGCGCCATGGAAACGCCCTTTAACAAAAACTCAAGATCTCCAAAAGTTAACATTGCACAGGCCTTTAGATTAGACTGACCACAAAATATATGTTAATCTCAAAAAAATTCTAGGAGTAGTTTGTCGCAGCATAAAACATGTCACTTCCTGTTGCCAATAGGTGGCGCTAGGACTATAACTGAATGTGGGCATGTAGATCTGTTAAGGGCAGAAGTTTTATCTAACATGTGAAGTTTGGGGCAGATTGGACATTGTATGACTGAGTTACAGCAACTTCCTTTTTCATGGCGAAACATCGAAATTTGTCAGGCCGCCATGGACACGCCCTTTAACGAAATCTAAAGATCTTCGCAATTTAACATCGCAAAGGGCTTAAGATTACACTGACCAGGTTTGGTGTTGATCTGAATAAATCTCTAGGAGGAGTTCGTTAAAGTACAACCCCTGAAAATGGCAAAAACAACGCCAATTTTGCAGAGAAATTTCTGAATAACCGACTTCCTGTTGGGATTCGGATTTCGTACCAAGAGACTTTTTTGTAGGTATTGGTGTGTTACATGTGTTTACCGATTTTTGTACATGTACGTGAAACATAGCTCGAGGCGCACTCTGTTGAAAGTGTATAGGTGGCGCTATCGAGCCATTTTGCCACACCTGATGGAATTTTGGCCTGCAGATGTGTTCAGGCCAGGACTCTTATCACACATGTGAAGTTTGGGGAAGATCAGACATTTTATGCCTGAGTTATAACATCTTTTATTCCCATGGCGAGACATCGAACTTCGTGACGGCGCCGTGGGACACGCCTTTTAACGAAAACTCAAGATCTTCACAATTTAACATCGCACAGGCCTTTAGATTAGACTGACCACAAAAAAGAAATTGATGTCATAAAATTTCTAGGAGTAGTTCATCGCAGTGTAAAATATGTCACTTCCTGTTGCCAATAGGTGGCGCTATGACTATAACTGAATATGGGAATGTCAATCTGTTCATGTTAGGAGACTCATCAAACAAGTGAAGTTTGGGGCAGATTGGTCATTGTATGTCTGAGTTATAGCAATTTCCTGTTTCATGGCGAATCATCGAAATTCGCCAGGCCGCCACGGACACGGCCATTAACGAAAACTCAAAAGCTTCGCAATTTAACATCGCAAAGGCCTTCAGATTAGGCATACTAAATTTGGTGTTGATCTGAATAAATCTCTAGGAGGAGTTCGTTAAAATACAACGCATGGAAATGACAAAAATGACACAAAATTTGCTCATAATATTAGTAATAACCGACTTCCTGTTGGGTTTTGGATTTTGCTCCAAGAGACTTTTTTGTAGGTATTGGAGAGTTACATGTGTATACCGATTTTCATACATGTACATGAAACGTAGCTCGAGGCGCACACCGTTGAACGTGTATAGGTGGCGCTGTTGAGCCATTTTGCCACACCCACTTCTGAAACCCATATCAGACGTAAATTTTCGCCAGTTCTGAGGTGTGTGCAAAGTTTCATGACTTTCGAGCATGTTTAGGCCCTCAAAAATGCGATTCATTTTGGAGAAGAATAATATAATAATAATAATATAATAATAATAATAATATAATAATAATAATAATAATAAACGGAGCAATTCCAAGAGGGTCTTCACACCATCGGTGCTCGGGCCCTAATTAAAGCTGCAAGCAGCGATGAACGGGCCCTCGCACCCGGGCTCACCGCCATCTTGTGGCTTTAGTAAAAGGTGAACGTTGAGAAATATGCATTTCATGTCTAAATATAAGTGGAATATATCAAAGTATATCCCATATATGTGCCATCTTACTGTTGCCAGCAGGTGGCGCTATCATTATAATGGAATATTGGCCTTCAGATGTGTTCAGGCCAGGACTCTTATCAAACTTGTGAAGTTTGGGGAAGATTGAACATTTTATGCTTGAGTTACAACAACTTCTCTTGCTGTGGCAAGACATCAAATTTTTGTCATGGCACCAATGGAAACGCCCTTTAACAAAAACTCAAGATCTCCAAAAGTTGACATCGCACAGGCCTTTAGATTAGACTGACCACAAAAAAGACATTGATGTCAAAAAATTTCTAGGAGTAGTTTGTCACAGCGTAAAACTATATCACTTCCTGTTGCCAATAGGTGGCGCTATGACTATAACTGAATGTGGGCATGTAGATCTGTTAGGGCAGAAGTTTTATCTAACATGTGAAGTTTGGAGCAGATTGGACATTGTATGTCTGAGTTACAGCAACTTCCTTTTTCATGGCGAAACATCGAAATTGTCAGGCTGCCATGGACACACCCTTTAACGAAATCTAAAGATCTTCGCAATTTAACATCGCAAAGGGCTTAAGATTACACTGACCAGGTTTGGTGTTGATCTGAATAAATCTCT
>NW_020527576.1:0-20375 GCF_003368295.1 Carassius auratus | reverse complement strand
CAGGCGTTTAGATGCAGAAATGGACAAATCAAATGTAAAATAAAATGTAATTGATTAATTAAATATAGATTAATTCTTGTTAGAGCAAAAATAATAAATAAATAAATAAAATACTAAATACGTTACACACATTAAAAAAAGCAGCCAAGATGAATGAGTTTCATTTTTTATATGGATCAAAATTGAAAGACAGAAGCAGCTGGTATATGCGGTCACTTAATATTAAATCCAGTAGCATCCATTTCAGATTTATTTCTCAACAGTTATGTTCACGTTGGCTGTTTTCGTTTATAGTCGCCAAAGCTATTATGTATTTTGAAATAATCTTGTCCGTGATGTGTTCGTTCGTACGACGAAAGGCAGAATCCTGCAGCTCGAGAGATATATGTTATTCTGCCAGTCGCGCTTTCAAATAGTCTTGCACACTTAAACGGGTCCAACAAACACCTGCATTTAGCTCTTGTAGTGTTACAATGGGTTTATTGTGTGCATTTGTGGTAATATTTTTTTTAAAAAAGCTCTTAAAACAAGAATAAATTCGTTTGTTTTGAGCTCGACACTGTACGCGCTGATCGGAGGCGGTGGTTTCAGATAGGCAGCCGCAAATAATGTCATTTTCACACAAACAGTTCAAAAACATCTGAATTTAGCTCTTGGTGTGTTCTAATTGGTTGATTGTGTGATATCGCTGTAATAATTTATTTTTAAAAGCTTTAAAACAGGAATAAATTCGTTTTTTCTGAGCTCTTTACTCCAGACGCTCGTGATCACAGCGGTGATTCATCTCTCCTATTTCTCACGTATCTCTGGCCAGAAATAATTTATCCATGAGCCCTGAACCGGTAATAATCAGATATGTTGGTTTAGCTTGTCAGTGTGAATTAAATCTAAGTATTTATTTGTATTTTTAACCGATTTAAAAGTGAAAGTAAAAGTCCGGGAATTGAACCTGTAGGGGCGCTATTTCTCTCAGACAATGGAAGTCTGAAGCACATATACTCAAACAGAGGGACAGAGTGAGATGAGATGTCTGACAGTTTTTTAATTTTCTGTTATCCATACAGTGTTGTAAAGTCGTGAAACTATCCATATTTACTCAGAATGACTTTTTTTTCTGTACGAAAAAAGGTTTTGAAGTGTTTGGAATTTAAAAATGCAGGAAAATTAATAATTCCATTTTTACTGTCATTTAAAAAAATCACCACGACAAAACCCTTTAAGCTATCCAAAATCCATTCACAATTTAAGTTCCTCAATGTTTTTTCAACATGTAGACAAAGTTTAGTGTGTATAGTGTTACTCTCCTCTGAGCAGTATGCATTAATTCACAGCTAAATGTAAAATAAATCCACATTCAAATCAAAATAGCCGACTTCCTGTTGGTCGTAGCTGATGACTGTGAATTAGAAAGTTGTCCGTCTTAAAAAGAAAAATTTTTGTACTGAGTTTGGTGTTTGTAGCTAAAACTAACCCCCCCACTTTTGACAAAAGGTGGCGCTATAGAGTGCCTCTTCCACACCCTCTTATGAACTTTTGCCAGTGTCTAGCTGTCACTAATACTGATATGTGTTCTGAGTTTGATGAAATTCTAAGCATGTTATATGCCTCAAAATCACCTGAGAAGTATTCCAGTTTGACATGTTGCCATGGCAACAATATTTTTAGATATCAATATCCCCCCAGCAGATTTATATCGGCTGTGTTTTAACATTATTCTGATGAAGTTTGAAGCGAATCGAGTAAAAATAAGATGCTGAATTCCAAGCATTTTGAAAATGACACACTTCCTGCTGCCAGTTGGTGGCGCTATAACTTTGACTCCTAATAGTCACATATATGTGATCGACATCATACAATGAATAATCTGATGAAGTTTGATTGAAATCAGGAAATGTATGTGGATGGTATTAGACACTTCCTGTTTCTCAATTCTCGCCATAATTTCAACGCCTCGCCACGAGCAAACCGTTCGAGATATCAAAAATCCCCTGGCAATTTTTCATCCCCAATGTCTTGAGATCATGTTGACAGAGTTTGGTGGTAAATCGAGTAAAAAACCTATGACAAGTATATCAAATTCCAGAGCATGCGCTTTTTACATAACTCTAAATAGCTGACTTCCTGTTGGGCGGAGCCTAATGACATGCAATACGAAAGTTGTTTGGCACAATGAGATCTATATGTGTACTGAGTTTCATATGAATATGTGCAAGTATGTGTGAGCTATACATCAACATTTATGACTGTGTTCCAGGGGGCGCCGTAGAGCCCCTGTGCCACGCCCGGGTCCCAGCCTCTGCAGGCTCCTAAAGGCCACAGATTCCAAAGTGTGTGCAAATTTTCAAGAGTTTTTGAGTATGTTAAGGACCCCAAAAGCCCCCACAACTTTGACCAAAAATATGAATAATAAACCCTAAATAGCCAACTTCCTGTTGGGCGGAGCCTATGACATGCAGTACGAAAGTTGTTTGGTTTAATGAGATCTACATGTGTACCGAGTTTCATGTGTCTACGTGCAAGTATGTGTGATATATGGCCCTCCAGTATTCCAGGGGGCGCTGTAGAGCCCCTGTGCCACGCCCGTGTATCAGTCTCTGCCCGACCCTAATGGCCGCAGGTTCCAATCTGTGTGCCAATTTTCAAGAGTTTTCGAGCATGTTAAGGACCCCAAAAGCCCCCGTAACGTTAGAAAAAAAAAAATAATAATAATAATAATAAAAAATAATCCTAAGGAAAACAATAGGGCTCTCGCCCTCCAGGCTTGAGCCCTAATTAAAGCTGCAAGCAGCGATGAACGGGCCCTCGCACCCGGGCTCACCGCCATCGTGTGGCTTTAGTAAAAAGGTGAACGTTGAGAAATATGCATTTAATGTCCTAAATATTAGTGGAATATATCAAAGTATATCCCATATATGTGCCAATCTTACCGTTGCCAGCAGGTGGCGCTATCATTATAATGGAATAATGGCCTTCAGATGTGTTCAGGCCAGGACTCTTATCAAACATGTGAAGTTTGGGGAAGATTGAACATTTTATGCTTGAGTTACAACAACTACTCTTGCTGTGGCAAGACATCAAATTTTGTCATGGTGCCATGGAAACGCCCTTTAACAAAAACTCAAGATCTCCAAAAGTTAACATTGCACAGGCCTTTAGATTAGACTGACCACAAAATATATGTTAATCTCAAAAAAATTATGGGAGTAGTTTGTCGCAGCGTAAAACATGTCACTTCCTGTTGCCAATAGGTGGCGCTATGACTATAACTGAATGTGGGCATGTAGATCTGTTAAGGGCAGAACGTTTTATCTAACATGTGAAGTTTGGGGCAGATTGGACATTGTATGTCTGAGTTACAGCAACTTCCTTTTTCATGGCGAAACATCGAAATTTGCCAGGCCGCCATGGACACGCCCTTTAACGAAATCTAAAGATCTTCGCAATTTAACATCGCAAAGGGCTTAAGATTACACTGACCAGGTTTGGTGTTGATCTGAATAAATCTCTAGGAGGAGTTCGTTAAAGTACAACCCCTGAAAATGGCAAAAACAACGCCAATTTTGCAGAGAAAATTCTAAATAACCGACTTCCTGTTGGGATTAGGATTTCGTACCAAGAGACTTTTTTGTAGGTATTGCTGTGTTACATGTGTATACCGATTTTTGTACATGTACGTGAAACATAGCTCGAGGCGCACTCTGTTGAAAGTGTATAGGTGGCGCTATCGAGCCATTTTGCCACACCTGATGGAATTTTGGCCTTCAGATGTGTTCAGGCCAGGACTCTTATCACACATGTGCAGTTTGGGGAAGATCGGACATTTTATGCCTGAGTTATAACATATTTTATTCCCATGGCGAGACATCGAACTTCGTGACGGCGCCATGGACACGCCTTTTAACGAAAACTCAAGATCTTCACAACTTAACATCGCACAGGCCTTTAGATTAGACTGACCACAAAAAATACATTGATGTCATAAAATTTCTAGGAGTAGTTCATCGCAGTGTAAAATATGTCACTTCCTGTTGCCAATAGGTGGCGCTATGACTATAACTGAATATGGGCATGTCAATCTGTTCAGGTCAGGAGTCTCATCAAACATGTGAAGTTTGGGGCAGATTGGTCATTGTATGTCTGAGTTATAGCAACTTCCTGTTTCATGGCGAATCATCGAAATTCGCCAGGCCGCCACGGACACGCCCATTAACGAAAACTCAAAAGCTTCGCAATTTAACATCGCAAAGGCCTTCAGATTAGGCATACCAAATTTGGTGTTGATCTGAATGAATCTCTAGGAGGAGTTCGTTAAAATACAACGCATGGAAATGACAAAAATGACACAAAATTTGCTCATAATATTAGTAATAACCGACTTCCTGTTGGGTTTCGGATTTTGCTCCAAGAGACTTTTTTGTAGGTATTGGAGAGTTACATGTGTGTACCGATTTTCATACATGTACATGAAACGTAGCTCGAGGCGCACACCGTTGAACGTGTATAGGTGGCGCTGTTGAGCCATTTTGCCACACCCACTTCTGAAACCCATATCAGACGTAAATTTCCGCCAGTTCTGAGGTGTGTGCAAAGTTTCATGACTTTTCAAGCATGTTTAGGCCCTCAAAAATGCGATTCATTTTGGAGAAGAAGAATAATAATAATAATTAAAGCTGCAAGCAGCGATGAACGGGCCCTCGCACCCGGGCTCACCGCCATCGTGTGGCTTTAGTAAAAAGGTGAACGTTGAGAAATATGCATTTAATGTCCTAAATATAAGTGGAATATATCAAAGTATATCCCATATATGTGCCAATCTTACCGTTGCCAGCAGGTGGCGCTATCATTATAATGGAATATTGGCCTTCAGATGTGTTCAGGCCAGGACTCTTATCAAACATGTGAAGTTTGGGGAAGATTGAACATTTTATGCTTGAGTTACAACAACTTCTCTTGCTGTGGCAAGACATCAAATTTTGTCATGGCGCCATGGAAACGCCCTTTAACAAAAACTCAAGATCTCCAAAAGTTAACATTGCACAGGCCTTTAGATTAGACTGACCACAAAATATATGTTAATCTCAAAAAAATTATAGGAGTAGTTTGTCGCAGCGTAAAACATGTCACTTCCTGTTGCCAATAGGTGGCGCTATGACTATAACTGAATGTGGGCATGTAGATCTGTTAAGGGCAGAAGTTTTATCTAACATGTGAAGTTTGGGGCAGATTGGACATTGTATGTCTGAGTTACAGCAACTTCCTTTTTCATGGCGAAACATCGAAATTTGTCAGGCCGCCATGGACACGCCCTTTAACGAAATCTAAAGATCTTCGCAATTTAACATCGCAAAGGGCTTAAGATTACACTGACCAGGTTTGGTGTTGATCTGAATAAATCTCTAGGAGGAGTTCGTTAAAGTACAACCCCTGAAAATGGCAAAAACAACGCCAATTTTGCAGAGAAAATTCTAAATAACCGACTTCCTGTTGGGATTCGGATTTCGTACCAAGAGACTTTTTTGTAGGTATTGGTGTGTTACATGTGTATACCGATTTTTGTACATGTACGTGAAACATAGCTCGAGGCGCACTCTGTTGAAAGTGTATAGGTGGCGCTATCGAGCCATTTTGCCACACCTGATGGAATTTTGGCCTGCAGATGTGTTCAGGCCAGGACTCTTATCACACATGTGAAGTTTGGGGAAGATCGGACATTTTATGCCTGAGTTATAACATCTTTTATTCCCATGGCGAGACATCGAACTTCGTGACGGCGCCATGGACACGCCTTTTAACGAAAACTCAAGATCTTCACAACTTAACATCGCACAGGCCTTTAGATTAGACTGACCACAAAAAATACATTGATGTCATAAAATTTCTAGGAGTAGTTCATCGCAGTGTAAAATATGTCACTTCCTGTTGCCAATAGGTGGCGCTATGACTATAACTGAATATGGGCATGTCAATCTGTTCAGGTCAGGAGTCTCATCAAACATGTGAAGTTTGGGGCAGATTGGTCATTGTATGTCTGAGTTATAGCAACTTCCTGTTTCATGGCGAATCATCGAAATTCGCCAGGCCGCCACGGACACGCCCATTCAACGAAAACTCAAAGCTTCGCAATTTAACATCGCAAAGGCCTTCAGATTAGGCATACCAAATTTGGTGTTGATTTGAATGAATCTCTAGGAGGAGTTCGTTAAAATACAACGCATGGAAATGACCAAAAATGACACAAAATTTGCTCATAATATTAAAATAACCGACTTCCTGTTGGGTTTCGGATTTTGCTCCAAGAGACTTTTTTGTAGGTATTGGAGAGTTACATGTGTATACCAATTTTCATACATGTACATGAAACGTAGCTCGAGGCGCACACCGTTGAACGTGTATAGGTGGCGCTGTTGAGCCATTTTGCCACACCCTCTTCTGAATCCTATATCAGACGAAAATTTTCACCAGGTTTGACGCGTGTGCAAAGTTTCATGACTTTTTGAGCATGTTAAGCCCTCAAAAATGCGATTCATTTTGGAGAAGAAGAATAAGATAATAATAATTAAAGCTGCAAGCAGCGATGAACGGGCCCTCGCACCCGGGCTCACCGCCATCGTGTTGCTTTAGTAAAAAGGTGAACGTTGAGAAATATGCATTTAATGTCCTAAATATAAGTGGAATATATCAAAGTATATCCCATATATGTGCCAATCTTACCGTTGCCAGCAGGTGGCGCTATCATTATAATGGAATATTGGCCTTCAGATGTGTTCAGGCCAGGACTCTTATCAAACATGTGAAGTTTGGGGAAGATTGAACATTTTATGCTTGAGTTACAACAACTTCTCTTGCTGTGGCAAGACATCAAATTTTGTCATGGCGCCATGGAAACGCCCTTTAACAAAAACTCAAGATCTCCAAAAGTTAACATTGCACAGGCCTTTAGATTAGACTGACCACAAAATATATGTTAATCTCAAAAAATTATAGGAGTAGTTTGTCGCAGCGTAAAACATGTCACTTCCTGTTGCCAATAGGTGGCGCTATGACTATAACTGAATGTGGGCATGTAGATCTGTTAAGGGCAGAAGTTTTATCTAACATGTGAAGTTTGGGGCAGATTGGACATTGTATGTCTGAGTTACAGCAACTTCCTTTTTCATGGCGAAACATCGAAATTTGTCAGGCCGCCATGGACACGCCCTTTAACGAAATCTAAAGATCTTCGCAATTTAACATCGCAAAGGGCTTAAGATTACACTGACCAGGTTTGGTGTTGATCTGAATAAATCTCTAGGAGGAGTTCGTTAAAGTACAACCCCTGAAAATGGCAAAAACAACGCCAATTTTGCAGAGAAAATTCTAAATAACCGACTTCCTGTTGGGATTCGGATTTCGTACCAAGAGACTTTTTTGTAGGTATTGGTGTGTTACATGTGTATACCGATTTTTGTACATGTACGTGAAACATAGCTCGAGGCGCACTCTGTTGAAAGTGTATAGGTGGCGCTATCGAGCCATTTTGCCACACCTGATGGAATTTTGGCCTTCAGATGTGTTCAGGCCAGGACTCTTATCACACATGTGAAGTTTGGGGAAGATCGGACATTTTATGCCTGAGTTATAACATCTTTTATTCCCATGGCGAGACATCGAACTTCGTGACGGCGCCATGGACACGCCTTTTAACGAAAACTCAAGATCTTCACAACTTAACATCGCACAGGCCTTTAGATTAGACTGACCACAAAAAATACATTGATGTCATAAAATTTCTAGGAGTAGTTCATCGCAGTGTAAAATATGTCACTTCCTGTTGCCAATAGGTGGCGCTATGACTATAACTGAATATGGGCATGTCAATCTGTTCAGGTCAGGAGTCTCATCAAACATGTGAAGTTTGGGGCAGATTGGTCATTGTATGTCTGAGTTATAGCAACTTCCTGTTTCATGGCGAATCATCGAAATTCGCCAGGCCGCCACGGACACGCCCATTAACGAAAACTCAAAAGCTTCGCAATTTAACATCGCAAAGGCCTTCAGATTAGGCATACCAAATTTGGTGTTGATCTGAATGAATCTCTAGGAGGAGTTCGTTAAAATACAACGCATGGAAATGACAAAAATGACACAAAATTTGCTCATAATATTAGTAATAACCGACTTCCTGTTGGGTTTCGGATTTTGCTCCAAGAGACTTTTTTGTAGGTATTGGAGAGTTACATGTGTATACCGATTTTCATACATGTACATGAAACGTAGCTCGAGGCGCACACCGTTGAACGTGTATAGGTGGCGCTGTTGAGCCATTTTGCCACACCCACTTCTGAAACCCATATCAGACGTAAATTTTCGCCAGTTCTGAGGTGTGTGCAAAGTTTCATGACTTTTCGAGCATGTTTAGGCCCTCAAAAATGCGATTCATTTTGGAGAAGAAGAATAATAATAATAATAATAATAATAATAATAATATAATAATTAAAGCTGCAAGCAGCGATGAACGGGCCCTCGCACCCGGGCTCACCGCCATCGTGTGGCTTTAGTAAAAAGGTGAACGTTGAGAAATATGCATTTAATGTCCTAAATATAAGTGGAATATATCAAAGTATTCCCATATATGTGCCAATCTTACCGTTGCCAGCAGGTGGCGCTATCATTATAATGGAATATTGGCCTTCAGATGTGTTCAGGCCAGGACTCTTATCAAACATGTGAAGTTTGGGGAAGATTGAACATTTTATGCTTGAGTTACAACAACTTCTCTTGCTGTGGCAAGACATCAAATTTTGTCATGGCGCCATGGAAACGCCCTTTAACAAAAACTCAAGATCTCCAAAAGTTAACATTGCACAGGCCTTTAGATTAGACTGACCACAAAATATATGTTAATCTCAAAAAATTATAGGAGTAGTTTGTCGCAGCGTAAAACATGTCACTTCCTGTTGCCAATAGGTGGCGCTATGACTATAACTGAATGTGGGCATGTAGATCTGTTAAGGGCAGAAGTTTTATCTAACATGTGAAGTTTGGGGCAGATTGGACATTGTATGTCTGAGTTACAGCAACTTCCTTTTTCATGGCGAAACATCGAAATTTGTCAGGCCGCCATGGACACGCCCTTTAACGAAATCTAAAGATCTTCGCAATTTAACATCGCAAAGGGCTTAAGATTACACTGACCAGGTTTGGTGTTGATCTGAATAAATCTCTAGGAGGAGTTCGTTAAAGTACAACCCCTGAAAATGGCAAAAACAACGCCAATTTTGCAGAGAAAATTCTAAATAACCGACTTCCTGTTGGGATTCGGATTTCGTACCAAGAGACTTTTTTGTAGGTATTGGTGTGTTACATGTGTATACCGATTTTTGTACATGTACGTGAAACATAGCTCGAGGCGCACTCTGTTGAAAGTGTATAGGTGGCGCTATCGAGCCATTTTGCCACACCTGATGGAATTTTGGCCTTCAGATGTGTTCAGGCCAGGACTCTTATCACACATGTGAAGTTTGGGGAAGATCGGACATTTTATGCCTGAGTTATAACATCTTTTATTCCCATGGCGAGACATCGAACTTCGTGACGGCGCCATGGACACGCCTTTTAACGAAAACTCAAGATCTTCACAACTTAACATCGCACAGGCCTTTAGATTAGACTGACCACAAAAAATACATTGATGTCATAAAATTTCTAGGAGTAGTTCATCGCAGTGTAAAATATGTCACTTCCTGTTGCCAATAGGTGGCGCTATGACTATAACTGAATATGGGCATGTCAATCTGTTCAGGTCAGGAGTCTCATCAAACATGTGAAGTTTGGGGCAGATTGGTCATTGTATGTCTGAGTTATAGCAACTTCCTGTTTCATGGCGAATCATCGAAATTCGCCAGGCCGCCACGGACACGCCCATTAACGAAAACTCAAAAGCTTCGCAATTTAACATCGCAAAGGCCTTCAGATTAGGCATACCAAATTTGGTGTTGATCTGAATGAATCTCTAGGAGGAGTTCGTTAAAATACAACGCATGGAAATGACAAAAATGACACAAAATTTGCTCATAATATTAGTAATAACCGACTTCCTGTTGGGTTTCGGATTTTGCTCCAAGAGACTTTTTTGTAGGTATTGGAGAGTTACATGTGTATACCGATTTTCATACATGTACATGAAACGTAGCTCGAGGCGCACACCGTTGAACGTGTATAGGTGGCGCTGTTGAGCCATTTTGCCACACCCACTTCTGAAACCCATATCAGACGTAAATTTTCGCCAGTTCTGAGGTGTGTGCAAAGTTTCATGACTTTTCGAGCATGTTTAGGCCCTCAAAAATGCGATTCATTTTGGAGAGAAGAAGAAGAATAATATTAATAATAATAATAATAATAATAACGGGAAGCAATTCCAAGAGGTCCTCACCATCGGGCTCGGCCAATAATATTAAAAGCTGCAAGCAGCGATGAACGGGCCCTCGCACCCGGGCTCACCGGCAGCGAGTGGCTTTAGTAATAGGTGAACGGTGAGAAATATGCGTTTAAACTCATAAATATAAGTAGAATATATCAATGTTTATTCCATATATTGTGCCAATCTTCCTGTTGCCAGCAGGTGGCGCTATCATTATAATGGAATATTGGCCTTCAGATGTGTTCAGGGCAGGACTTTTATCGAACATGTGAGGTTTGGGAGGATTGGACATTTTATGCCTGAGTTACAACAACATCCTATTTCATGGCGAAACAATCGAAATTTGTCAGGCCGCCATGGACACGCCCTTTAACGAAAACCTCAAGATCTTCGCAATTTAGATCGCAAAAGGCTTTAGATTTACACTGACCAAGTTTGGTGTTGATCTGAATAAATCTCTAGGAGGAGTTCGTTAAAGTCCAACCCCTGAAAATGGCCAAAACAACACTAATTTTGCAGAGAAAATTCTAAATAACTGACTTCCTGTTGGGATTCGGATTTCGTACCAAGAGACTTTTTCGTAGATATTGGTGTGTTACATGTGTGTACCGATTTTTGTACATGTACGTGAAACATAGCTCGAGGCGCACTCCGTTTAAAGTGTATACGCACTCCGTTGAAAGTGTATAGGTGGCGCTATCGAGCCATTTTGCCACACTCGATGGAATATTGGCCTTCAGATCTGTTCAGGCCAGGACCCTTATCACACAAGTGAAGTTTGGGCAAGATCGGACATTTTATGCCTGAGTTATAACATCTTTTATTCCCATGGCGAGACATCGAACTTCATCACGGCGCCATGGACACACCTTTTAACAAAAACTCAAGATCTTCACAACTAAACATCACACAGGTCTTTAGATTAGACTGACCACAAAAAAGACATTGATGTCATAAAATTTCTAGGAGTAGTTTGTCGCAGTGTAAAATATGTAACTTCCTGTTGCCAATAGGTGGCGCTATGACTATAACTGAATATTGGCATGTAGATCTGTTCAGGTCAAGAGTCTTATCCAACATGTGAAGTTTGGGGCAGATTGGACATTGTATGTCTGAGTTACAGCAACTTCCTTTTTCATGGCGAAACATCGAAATTTGTCAGGCCGCCATGGACCCGCCCTTTAACGAAACCTCAAGTCCTTCGCAATTTATTATCGCAAAGGGCTTTAGATTACACTGACCAAGTTTGGTGTTGATCTGAATAAATCTCTAGGAGGAGTTCGTTAAAGTACAACCCCTGAAAATGGCAAAAACAACACCAATTTTGAAGGGAAAATTCAAAATAACCGACTTCCTGTTGGGATCCGGATTTCGTACCAAGAGACTTTTTTGTAGGTATTGGAGTGTTACATGTGTGTACCAATTTTTGTACATGTACGTGAAACATAGCTCGAGGCGCACTCCGTTGAAAGTGTATAGGTGGCGCTATAGAGCCATTCTGCCACACCCGGTGGAATATTGGCCTGCAGATCTGTTCAGGCCAGGACTCTTATCACACATGTGAAGTTTGGGGAAGATCGGACATTTTATGCCTGAGTTATAACATCTTTTATTCCCATGGCGAGACATCGAACTTCGTCGCGGCGCCATGAACAAGCCTTTTAACGAAAACTCAAGATCTTCACAACTGAACATCGCACAGGCCTTTAGATTAGACTGACCACAAAAAAGACATTGATGTCATAAAATTTCTAGGAGTAGTTTGTCGCAGCGTAAAATATGTCACTTCCTGTTGCCAATAGGTGGCGCTATGACTATAACTGAATATGGGCATGTCAATCTGTTCAGGTTCGGAGTCTCATCAAACATGTGAAGTTTGGGGCAGATTGGTCATTGTATGTCTGAGTTATAGCAACTTCATTTTTCATGGCGAATCATCGAAATTCGCCAGGCCGCCACACACAGGCCCTTCAACGAAACTCAAAAGCTTCGCAATTTAACATCGCAAAGGCCTTTAGAATAGGCATACCAAATTTGGTGTTGATCTGAATTAATCTCTAGGAGGAGTTCGTTAAAATACAACGCATTGGAAATGACAAAATGACACAAAATTTGCTCATAATATTAGTAATAACCGACTTCCTGTTGGGTTTCGGATTTTGCTCCAAGAGACTTTTTGTAGGTATTGGAGAGTTACATGTGTTATACCGATTTTCATACATGTACATGAAACGTAGCTCGAGGCGCACACCGTTGAACGTGTATAGGGGCGCTGTTGAGCCATTTTGCCACACCCACTTCTGAAACCCATATCAGACGTAAATTTTTCGCCAGTTCTGAGGTGTGTGCAAAGTTTCATGACTTTTTGAGCATGTTTAGGCCCTCAAAATGCGATTCATCTTAGAGAAGAAGAATAATAATAATAATTAAAGCTGCAAGCAGCGATGAACGGGCCCTCGCACCCGGGCTCACCGGCAGTGAGTGGCCTTAGTAAATTGGTGAACGGTGAGAAATATGCATTTCAAATCATAAATATAAGTGGAAAATATCAACATTTATTCCACATGTGCCAATCTTCCTGTTGCCAGCAGGTGGTGCTATCATTATAATGGAATATGGCCCTTCAAATGTGTTCCGGGCCAGGACTCCCATCGAACATGTGAAGTTTGGGGAAGATCGAACAATTATGCTGAGTTACAACAACTTCTCTTGCTGTGGCGAAGACATCAAAATTTGTCATGGCGCCATGGACACGCCCTTTAACAAAAACTCAAGATCTCCACAAGTTAAAATTGCACAGGCCTTTAGATTAGACTGAATACAAAAAATACTTTAATCTCAAAAAAATTCTAGGAGTAGTTTGTCGCAGCCTAAAACATGTCACTTCCTGTTGCCAGCAGGTGGCGCTATGACTATCACTGAAATGGGCATGTAGATCTGTTAAGGGCAGAAGTCTTATCTAACATGTGAAGTTTGGGGCAGATTGGACATTGTATGTCTGAGTTACAGCAACTTCCTTTTTCATGGCGAAACATCGAAATTTGTCAGGCCGCCATGGACACGCCCTTTAACGAAACCTCAAGATCTTCGCAATTTAACATCACAAAGGGCCTTTAGATTACACTGACCAAGTTTGGTGTTGATCTGAATAAATCTCTAGGAGGAGTTCGTTAAAGTACAACCCCTGAAAATGGCAAAAACAACGCCAATTTTGCAGAGAAAATTCTAAATAACCGACTTCCTGTTGGGATTCGGATTTCGTACCAAGAGACTTTTTTGTAGGTATTGGTGTGTTACATGTGTGTACCGATTTTTGTACATGTACGTGAAACATAGCTCGAGGCGCACTCCGTTGAAAGTGTATAGGTGGCGCTATAGAGCCATTTTGCCATACCCGATGGAATATTGGCCTTCAGATGTGTTCAGGCCAGGACTCTTATCACACATGTGAAGTTTGGGGAAGATCGGACATTTTATGCCTGAGTTATAACATCTTTTATTCCCATGGCGAGACATCGAACTTTCGCATGGCGCCATGGACACGCCTTTTAACGAAAACTCAAGATCTTCACAACTGAACATCGCACAGGCCTTTAGATTAGACTGACCACAAAAAAGACATTGATGTCATAAAATTTCTAGGAGTAGTTCATCACAGCGTAAAATATGTCACTTCCTGTTGCCAATAGGTGGCGCTATGACTATAACTGAATATGGGCATGTCAATCTGTTCAGGTTCGGAGTCTCATCAAACATGTGAAGTTTGGGGCAGATTGGACATTGTATGTCTGAGTTATAGCAACTTCATTTTTCATGGCGAATCATCGAAATTCGCCAGGCCGCCACGGACACGCCCTTCAACGAAAACTCAAGATCTTCGCAATTTAACATCGCAAAGGCCTTTAGATTAGGCATACCAAATTTGGTGTTGATCTGAATAATCTCTAGGAGGAGTTCGTTAAAATACAACGCATGGAAATGGCAAAAATGACAAAAAATTTGCTCATAATATTAAAAATAACCAACTTCCTGTTGGGTTTAGAATTTTGCTCCAAGAGTCTTTTTTGTAGGTCTTGGTGTCTTACATGTGTTTACCGATTTTCAGACATGTGCGTGAAACGTAGCTCGAGGCGCACACCGCTGAACATGTATAGGTGGCGCTGTCGAGCCATTTTGCCACGCCCACTTCTGAAACCCATATCAGACGTAAATTTTCACCAGTTCGGAGGTGTGTGCAAATTTTCCTGACTTTTTGAGTATGTTTAGGCCTTCAAAAACGCGATTCATTGGGGAGAAGAAAAATAATAATAATAAATATAGCTGCAAGCAGCGATGGCGGGCTCAAGCCACCAATGCCATCGCCACCCCGGTGGCATCAGGTAAACTGTGCCCAGCGGGCACATGCATTCACAATATCCCTCTGGCAGTGAGGTTTTAAAGGATATGGCAGTTAAAGGGTTAATCCGAATCATCTAGACTTTAAAATCACATTCACAGAACAATATATATATATATATATATATATATATATATATATATATATATATATATATATATATATATATATATATATATATATTTAGTAACACTTTACAATAAGATTTCATTTATAAACATTATGTTAACATGAACAATATTTATATAGCATTCATTCATGTCAGTTAATATTCCAAACTTAAACATTAAAACATTGTTTTATTGTGATTTTTTTCCAAGCACATTTTACCAATTCCAAACCATATCAATCTTAATAACTACCATTATTTTTTATTTAATCATTTATGAGTGCTATACAATAGTCCAGGAAAGCTGGAAGAGAAAAACTCCTTATATTCATGTGCAGAATTATTAGGCATGTTTTCTTTTACAGATGAAATGCGCTAAAAAAGAGTTTTAACTCAAACTGTTTTAACTCAAAGTCGAAAATTATGAAATACTCATGAGAAATATCAAACACAAATGCAATACAGAAATGGATAAGTTAAGACTTGACCATTGTACAAAAATGCTGACTGGGTCATGAGGTCAGAAAAGAAGAAGAAAAAAAAACAGGTCAAGAAGAACTGAAAAATAATTGCAAAATAATTAGGAATTAATGTGAAGATTAATTTTTAGTCAATTCTGCAAGACAGACTTTCAGGAAAGGAGGTGGAATAAAAATGAGCTCCTTAAATCTTAATCCCGGATTCAGGAAAATTTATTCCTCAAACCATCGGACAAGAGGAGGTGGTGCTGGTCCTTCACGAGTCACTCTAATCTGTTCATAAAGCCTATATATAAAGTCTTAATATATAGTATTTCACAATACTTCATGGTATTCTAATTAAATCATTTTTTGGAATCTTTGATTTCTCAGAACCTGACACATTGTAATTCTGAGACTCCAGGAAAGTGGCAGTTCTGTAAAATGTTGGCGCTGGAGACTAAATGCTCCCTGATAGTTTCACACCTAATTCACTTAACACACACACACACACACACACACACACACATTACCCACAGTGACAGAGGGACAGAGTGACATCAGATGTATGATAGTTTTTTAATTTTCTATCATCCATATAGTGTTGTATAGTCATGAAACCATGCATATTTCCTCAGAATGACTTGTCTTCTATGTTTACATTTTTTTGAAGTGTTTAGAAGCTGCACTTAAAAAAATAAAAGACATTTACCGGTTACTTTTTTATTGTTATTTCAAAAAATCACCACGACAAAACCATTCAAGCCATTCAAAATTCATCCGCACCTGTACTGTTAGATACATTCTTTAAACAGTGGTAAAAGAGGATGTGGTGCTGATCCTTCAAGAGTCACTCAAAACGTATCTGTCCATAAAGCCTATAAAGAATTATTCTTAATATACAGTTCACAATACTTCGGCTTGTTATTCTAATTAAGTGAGGGTCATTTTATCAGTAAAATACATAAAATTCATATTATTTTTCTTTGAAAGATTTCTATAAATGATTTAAATCATACTTGTTTCTACAATAATTATTTAAAAGTAATCCTATAGCTCCATCTGGTGGCCATTATTGGTACTAAGAATTGCAAGCTTGATTTATATGTTATGATAGTTTTAATTTTATGCTGGCTCTTGAAAATGATAAAGCTATGAAACTTACTGTGCTTCCTTCAAATAATGACTTCTACGTATATAAAAAATTATGAAGAGTTGGAATTAAAAATTTTAAAGATATAGTAAAATAACTATTGTATTTTTTTATGTTACTTTAATAAATCGCTATGGCCACACCATTTAAGGTATCCTAAACCCATTCGAAATTTAACATCTTCAGTATATTGGCTTCATGTTAAAACAGTTTGGTGTGAACTACTTGTGTCTTCTTGGAGGAGTATGAATTCATTTACAGGCTGAGTTTATCATAAATCCACAATAAAATTTCTGAGTTCTGTATCAATCTGTGTTGTTTGTTTATTTTTTATTTTTTTATTTTTCATAGGAAGATAACTGACCCTTTATTCTCCTTTTTAATAAATGTGCTTATAAACCAAGAACAAGCTATTTATAGCTGTATTTATAAACTGCTTACTACTGACTATTAATATTGGGACAAGGCTTTATAAAGCATGAACTGACTATTTACTAATGAGTGCAGTTATTATAAAGTGTTATCAATGCATTTGCTAATGTTAACAAATTAGACATTATTTTACAGTGTTATCAAATCCCTTAAATGATTTGTAAGTGTTTTGTAATGATTTTATTGACCTACAAGCATTTGTGAAAGTTCTGCTTGCATTACAGCTTAGTCTTGATCTGTGAGCTGAACAGATTTACTGTTACATCCATGAGATTATGTAAATTCAAATAAATATCATGTCACAGGATGTCAGAGGTCAGTATCAAATTAGTTTGAAATTATTATTTGCAGCACAAATAAGGTTTTTTAGGATTTTTAAAAATCCCTAAAACTGTCAGAAAAGGATAAGGCCTAAGATTTCTATGTGAGTGGCTAAATTTGTTTGTTTTTATAACTATAATGCATAAACTATGAAACTATACAAAATGTATAAAAAAGTACAAGTTATTCTTTTCCAATGTTTTTTATTTATTTATTTATTTATTTATTTTTTTTGGATTTACATTTTAAAAAATTAGCCTAAGGCAATCATTCTAAACAGCTTGAATAAAACCTGTCAATATTTATTATAGACCACTATAACTGTGTATAATCTAACAAACAAGTTTATTATGAAAATAAAAGCGTGTACACCAGATAAATTGGACGATAAAGAAATTGCTAACAATAGTATAATAGAGCATGTTTTAGGTTTTAGGCGTTTAATGCAGAAATGGAAATAAATGTAAATAAAATGTAATTGATTTAATTAAATATAGATTAAGTCTTGTTAGAGCAAAATAATAAATAGATACGTACACACATTAAACAAGCAGCCAAGATGAATGAGTTTAATTTTTTATATAGATTAAAATTTAAGACAGAAGCAGCTGGTATATGCGGTCACTTAATATTAAATTCCAGTAGATCCACTTTAGATTTATTTCTCAACAGTTTATGTTCACGTGGCTGTTTTCGTTTATATTAGCCAAGCTATTATGTATTTTGAAATAATCTTGTCCTTGATGTGTTCGTTCTTACGACGAAAGGCAGAATCCTGCAGCTCGAGAGAGAAATGTTATTCTGCCAGTCGCGCTTTCAAATAGTCTTGCACACTTAAACGGGTCACAAACACCTGCATTTAGCTCGTGTTGTGTTATAATGGATGTATTGTGTGCATTTATGGCAATAATTTATTTTAAAAAGCTCTTAAAACAAGAATAAATTCGTTAGTTTTGAACTTGTGACACTGTACGCGCTGATCAGAGGCAGTGATTTCAGATATAGGCAGCCGCGAATATTTCATTTTCACACAAACAGTTCAAAAACATCTTAATTTAGCTCTTGGTGTGCTCTAATTGGTGAATTGTGTGATATCGCTGCAATACTTTATTTTTAATAGCTATAAAACAAGAATAAACTCGTTTTTTTCTGAGCTCGTCATTCCACACGCTGGTGCTCAGAGCGGTGATTCATCTCTCGTGTTTCTCACGTATCACTGACCACACATCAATTATTAATGAGTCCTGACCTGATAATAATCATATATGTTGGTTTAGCTTGTCAGTGTGAATTAAATCCAAGTATTTATTTGTATTTTAACCGATTTAAAAGTGAAACCAAAAGACAGTCTCCTCCCTTTCAGTCGAATTTCCTTTAAGGAATTGAACCTGTAGGGGCGCATTTCTCTCAGACAATGTAAGTCTCAGCACATAATACTCAAACAGAGGGACAGAGTGAGATGAGATGTCTGACAGTTTTTTAATTTTCTGTTATCCATACAGTGTTGTAAAGTCGTGAAACTATCCATATTTACTCAGAATGACTTTTTTTTTGTATGAAAAAAGGTTTTGAAGTGTTTGGAATTTAAAAATGCAGGACAATTAATAATTCCATTTTTACTGTCATTTAAAAAAATCACCACGACAAAACCGTTCAAGCTATCCAAAATCCTTTGGCAATTTAAGTTGTTTAAAATGTTTTGGCATCATGTAGACAAAGTTTGGTGTGTATAGTGTTACTCTCCTCTGAGCAGTATGCATTAATTCACAGCTAAATGTAAAAAAAAATCCGCATTCAAATCAAAATAGCTGACTTCCTGTTGATCGTAGCTGATGACTGTGAATTAGAAAGTTGTCCGTCTTGATAAGAACAATTTTTGTACCGAGTTTGGTGTCTGTAGCTAAAACTAACCCCCCCACTTTTGACAAAAGGTGGCGCTATAGAGTGCCTCTTCCACGCCCTCTTATGAACTTTTGCCAGTGTCTAGTTATCATAAATACTGATATGTGTTCTGAATTTCATGAAATTCTAAGTATGTTATATGCCTTAAAATCACCTGAGAAGTATTGAAGTTTGACATGTTGCCACGGCAACAATATTTTTAGATATCAATATCCCCCTAGCAGATTAATATAGGCTGTGTTTTAACATTATTCTGATGAAGTTTGAAGCAAATCGAGTAAAAATAAGATGCTGAATACAAAGCATTTTGAAAATGACACACTTCCTGCTGCCAGTTGGTGGCGCTATAACTTTGACTCCTAATAGTCACATATATGCGATCGACATCATACAATGAATAATCTGATGAAGTTTTATTAAAATCAGGAAATGTATGTGGATGGTATTAGACACTTCCTGTTTCTCATTTCTCGCCATAATTTCAACGCCTCGCCACGAGCAAACCGTTTGAGATATCAAAAATCCCCTGGCAATTTTTCATCCCCATTGTCTTGAGATCATGTTGACCGAGTTTGGCGGCAATCGAGTAAAAAACCTATGACAAGTATTTCAAATTCCAGAGCATATGCTTTTTACATAACTCTAAATAGCTGACTTCCTGTTGGGCGGAGCCTATAACATGCAATACGCAAGTTGTTAGGCACGATGAGATCTAAATGTGTACTGAGTTTTCATATTAATACGTGCAAGTATGTGTGAGCTATACATCAACATTTATGACTGTGTTCCAGGGGCGCCTGTAGAGCCCCTGTGCCACGCCCAGGTCCCAGCCTCTGCAGGCTCCTTAAGGCCACAGATTCAAAGTGTGCGCAAACTTTCAAGAGTTTTTGAGTATGTTAAGGACCCCAAAAGCCCCCACAACTTTGACGACAAATATGAATAATAACCCCAAATAGCCAACTTCCTGTTGGCGGAGCCTATGATATGCAATTCGAAAGTTGTTTGTATTGATGAGTTCTATATGTGTACCGAGTTTTGTGCGTCTACGTGCAAGTATGTATGATATATGGCCCTCAGCTATTCCAGGGGGCGCTGTAGAGCCCCTGTGCCACGCCCGTGTATCAGTCTCTGCCCGGCCCTAATGGCCCAGGTTCCAATGTGTGTGCCCAATTTTCAAGACTTTTTAAGCATGTTAAGGGCCCAAA
>NW_020527575.1:0-28484 GCF_003368295.1 Carassius auratus | reverse complement strand
TAATATTCAAATCCAGTAGATCCAGTTTATGTTTCACGTGGCTGTTTCGTTTATATTCGCCAAGCTATATGTATTTGAAATAATCTTGTCCGTGATGTGTTCGTTCGTACGACGAAGCCAGAATCCTGCAGCTCGAGAGATATGTTATTCTGCCAGTCGCGCTTTCACATAGTCTTGCACACTTAAACAGGTCACCAAAAACCTGCATTTAGCTCTTGTGTTGTGTTACAATGGGTTTATTGTGTGCATTTGTGGTAATATTATTTATTTAAAAAAGCTCTTAAACAAGAATAAATTCGTTTTGTTTTGAGCTGGACACTGTACGCGCTGATCGGAGGCGGTGATTCAGATAGGCAGCCACAAAATATTTCAGTTTTCACACAAACAGTTCAAACATCTTAATTTAGCTCTTTGGTGTGTTCTAATTGGTTGATTGTTGTGATACGCGCTGTAATAATTTATTTTTAAAAGCATTTTAAAACAGGAATAAACTTCGAATTTTCTTCTGAGCTCTTTACTCCAGACGCTCTGTAGATTCACAGCGGTTGATTCAGTCTCTCCTAATTTTCACATATCTCTGGCAGAAATTAATTTATCCATGAGCACCTGAACCTGGTAATAATTCAGATATGTTGGTTTTTAGCTTGTCCAGTGTGAATTAAATCTATAGTATTTGTTTGTATTTTTAAGCCGATTTAAACAGTGAAATGTAAAAGTTCGGGTAACTTGAACCTGTAGGGCGCTATTTCTCTCAGACAATTGGAAGTCTGAAGCACATATACTCAAACAGAGGACAGCGTGGAGATGAGATGTCTGACAGTTTTTTAATTTTGCATGTTATCCATACAGTGTGTAAAGCCGTGAAACTATGCATATTTCCTCCAGAATGACTTTTCATCTGTCATGAAAAAAATTCTTTGACGTGGTTTGGAAGCTGCAATTTAAAAATTACAATAATGATTCCCTTTTGTAAGGTCATTTAAAAAAATCACCACGGCAAAACCATTCAAGCTATCCAAAATCCATACACAATTTAAGTTCACATCAGAAATACTGATGTGTGTTCAGAGTTTTGTGAAATTCTAAGTATGTTATTTGCCTCAAAATCACCTGAGAAGTATTCCAGTTTGACATGTTGCCACGGCAACAATTTTTTAGATATCAATATCCCCCTTGCAGATTTATATCGGCTGTGTTTTAACATATTCTGATGAAGTTTGAAGCAAATCGAGTAATAATAAGATGCTGAATTCAAATCATTTTGAAAATGACACACTTCCTTCTGCCAGTTGGTGGCGCTATAACTTTGACTCCTAATAGTCACATAATATGCGATCGACATTATACAACGAATAATCTGATGAAGTTTGATTAAAATCAGGAAATGTATGTGGACGGTATTAGACACTTCCTGTTTCTCATTTCTCGCCATAATTTCAACGCCTCGCCACGAGCAAACCGTTCGAGATATCAAAATCCCCTGGCAATTTTTCATCCCCAGTGTCTTGAGATCATGTTGACCGAGTTTGGCGGCAATCGAGAAAAAAACTATGACAAGTATTTCAAATTCCCAGAGCATGCGCTTTTTACATAACTCTAAATAGCTGACTTCCTGTTGGGTGGAGCCTATGACATGCAATACGAAAGTTGTTCGGCACGATGAGATCTGTATGTGTACTGAGTTTCATATGAATATGTGCAAGTATGTGTGAGCTATACATTCAACATTTCTGACTGTGTTCCAGGGGGCGCCGTAGAGCCCCTGTGCCACGCCCGGGTCCCAGCCTCTGCAGGCTCCTAAAGGCCACAGATTCCAAAGTGTGCGCGAATTTTCAAGAGTTTTTGAGTATGTTAAGGACCCCAAAAGCCCCCACAACTTTGACGAAAAATTTGAATACTAAACCCTAAATAGCCAACTTCCTGTTGGGCGGAGCCTATGATATGCAATACAAAAGTTGTTTGGATTGATGAGATTTATATGTGTACCGAGTTTCATATGTCTACGAGCAAGAATGTATGATATATGGCCCTCCATATTCCAGGGGGCGCTGTAGAGCCCCTGTGCCACGCCCGGTGTATCAGTCTCTGCCCGGCCCTAATGGCCGCAGGTTCCAATCTGTGTGCCAATTTTCAAGACTTTTTAAGCACGTTTAAGGGCTCCAAAGCCCCCGAGACGTTGGAAAAAAAAATAAAAAAAAAAAAATAATAATAATAATAATAATAATAATAATAATAATAAATAATAATAAATAATCCTAAGGAAAACAATAGGCCTCTCGCCCTTTGGGCTTGAGCCCTAAATATAGCTGCAAGCAGCGATGTCGGGCTCAAGCCTTCAGTGCAACGCCACCCCGGTGGCATCGGGAAAACTGTGCCCACCGGGCATAAGCATTTACAGTAACCCTCTGACAATCAAGTTTAAAGGGATGCGGCAGTTAAAGGGTTAATCCGACCAATCTAAACTTTGAAATCACATACACAGAACAATATATATAACTTTAGTAACACTTTATTTTTATATTTATTTATAGATGTATTACTGCTTAATAATGACTATTATTAAGGGTAAAGGCTTTATAATCATGATCTATTTACTAATGCTTAGCTAATGAGTGCAGTTATTATAAAGTGTTACCAATGCATTTACTAATGTTAACAAATTAGACATTATTTTACAGTGTTACCAAATCCTTAAATAATTTATTAGTGTTTTGTAATGATTTTAATGACCTATAAGCATTTGTGAAATAGTTTTGCTTGCATTGCAGCTTTATCTGTCAGTTGAAGAGTTTTACTGTTACATCCATGAGATTAATAAATGTCATGTCACTTCACAGGTTGTCATAGGTCAGTATCAAATGAGTTTGAAATTATTATTTGCAGCACAAATAAGGATTCTTAGGATGTTTTTAAATCCCTAAAACTGTCAGAAAAGGATAAGGCCTAAGAGATTTCTTAACCTGTAATGAAAGGAAAAAACACCACCATTAGCAACAACAAAAACAATAACAATTTAAAATACAGATTTTTTTTCCTGATTATTAAAGGGATGATTAGGTCTCTCTCTCTCTCTCTCTCTCTCTCTCTCTCTCTCTCTGCCAGACAGCCCCTCCCTACAATCCACACACACTGTCAGTCACCAAACATTCACAGTCACCAACCCCCTCACACTCCCCTCCCTCTCCCCCTCCCTTTCCTCACACAGACAGAGTGGCCAGAGTGAGATCATGTCAGCTGAGAAGTCTGACAGTTTTTTTAATTTTCTGTTATCCATACAGTGTTGTAAAGTCGTGAAACTATGCATATTTCCTCAGAATGATTTGATCTTTGTATGAAAAAATGCTTTGAAGTGTTTGGAAGCTGCAATTTAAACATACAAGACAATTAATGTTTCCCTTTTTACTGTCATTTCAAAAAATCACCACAACAAAACCGTTCAAGCTTACCAAAATCCGTTCGCAATTTAAGTTCCTCAATGTTTTTTCTTCATGTAGACAAAGGTTGGTGTGTATGGTGTACTTCCCCTGTGAGGAGTATGTATTAATTCACAACTGTAAAATCTCAAAAATACACATTCAAATCAAAATAGCCGACTTCCTGTTGATCGTAGCTTATGACTGTGAATTTGAAAGTTGTCCGACTTGATTAGAACAATTTATGTACCAAGTTTGGTGTCTGTAGCTAAAACTAACCCCCCACTTTTGACAAAAGGTGGCGCTATAGAGTGCCTCCTTCACGCCCTTTTAAAAGCTTTTGCCAATGTCTAGCTATCAATAATACCAATATGTGTTTTGACTTTCATGTAAATCTGAGCTTGTTATCTGCCTCAAACTCACCATAACAGAATATTCAAGTTTGACACGTTGCCATGGCAACACTATATTAGATATCTATATCCCCACAACAGATTTTCATCGGCCGTGTTTTGTCATTATTCTGATGAAGTTTGCAGCAAATCGAGTAAAAATAAGATGCTGAATTCAAAGCATTTTGAAAATGACACACTTCCTGCTGCCAGTTGGTGGCGCTATAACGTTGACTCGTAATAGTCACATATATACGATCGGTATCATACAGCGAACAAACCAATGAAGTTTGATCAAACTCAGGCAATGTATGTGGATGTTATTAGGCATTTCCTGTTTCTCATTTATTGCTCTAATTTCAACGCCTCGCCACGAGCAAACCGTTCGAGATATCAAAAATCCCCTGGCAATTTTTCATCCCCAATGTCTTGAGATCATGTTGACCGAGTTTCGTGGCAATCAAGTAAAAAACCTATGACAAGTATATTACATTCCAGAGCATGCTTTTTTTAAACAGCCCTGAATAGCTGACTTCCTGTTGGGCGGAGCCTATGACATAGAGTGCGAAAGTTGTTTAGCTCAATGAGATCTATAAGTGTACTGAGTTTCATATACATACATGCAAGCGTGTGTGAGCTATGGTTCAAGAATTCTGACGGTGTTCCAGGGGGCGCTGTAGAGCCCCTGTGCCACGCCCGGGTCCCAGTCTCTGTGGCGTCCTGATGGCCGCAGATTCCAATGTGTGTGCCAATTTTCAAGAGTTTTTGAGCATGTTAAGGCCCCCAAAAATGCCCGGAAGGTTTAAAAAAAAATAAAAAAAAATAATAATAATAAGAATAAGAATAATCCTTAGGGGAACAATAGGGCTCTTCGCCCCTTCGGGCTTGAGCCCTAAATATAGCTGCAAGCAGCGATGGCGGGCTCAAGCCACCAATGCCATCGCCACCCCGGTGGCATCAGGTAAACTGTGCCCAGCGGGCACATGCATTCACAATATCCCTCTGGCAGTGAGGTTTTAAAGGATATGGCGGTTAAAGGGTTAATCCGAATCATCTAGACTTTAAAATCACATTCACAGAACAATGTATATATATATATATATATATATATATATATATATATATATATATATATATATATATATATGTATGTATGATATATACATATATATATATATATATATATATATATATATATATATATATATATATATATATATAGTAACACTTTACAATAAGATTTCATTTATAAACATTATGTTAACATGAACAATATTTATATAGCATTCATTCATGTCAGTTAATATTCCAAACTTAAACATTAAAACATTGTTTTATTGTGATTTTTTTCCAAGCACATTTTACCAATTCCAAACCATATCAATCTTTATAACTACCATTATTTTTTATTTAAGCATTTATGAGTGCTATACAATAGTCCAGGAAAGCTGGAAGAGGAAAAACTCCTTATATTCATGTGTGCAGAATTATTGGGCATGTTTTCTTTTACAGATGAAATGCGCTAAAAAAGAGTTTTAACTCAAACTGTTTTAACTCAAAGTCGAAAATTATGAAATACCCATGACAAATATCAAACACAAATGCAATACAGAAATGGATAAGTTAAGACTTGACCATTGTACAAAAATGCTGACTGGGTCATGAGGTCCGAAAAAAAAAGAAAAAAAAAAAAAACAGGTCAAGAAGAACTGACAAAAATAATTGCAAAATAATTAGGAATTAATTTGAAGATTAATTTTTTGTCAATTCTGCAAGACAAACTTTCAGGAAAGGAGGTGGAATAAAAATGAGCTCCTAAATCTTAATCCCGGATTCTGGAAGATATATTCCTCAAACCATCGGACAAGAGGAGGTGGTGCTGGTCCTTCACGAGTCACTCTAATCTGTTCATAAAGCCTATATATAAAGTCTTAATATATAGTATTTCACAATACTTCATGGTATTCTAATTAAATCATTTTTTTGGAATCTTAGATCTCCCAGAACCTGACACAGATTAATTCTGGAGACTCCAGGAAAGTGGCAGTTCTGTAAAATGTTGGCACTGGAGACTAAATGCTCCCTGATAGTTTCACACCTAATTCACTAACACACACACACACACACACACACATACACACACACACACACACATTACCCACAGTGACAGAGGGACAGAGTAACATCAGATGTATGATAGTTTTTTAATTTTCTATCATCCATATAGTGTTGTATAGTCATGAAACTATGCATATTTCCTCAGAATGACTTGTCTTCTATGTGTACATTTTTTTGAAGTGTTTAGAAGCTGCACTTAAAAAAATAAAAGACATTTACTGGTTACTTTTTTACTGTTATTTAAAAAAATCACCACGACAAAACCATTCAAGCTATTCAAAATACATCCGTACCTGTACTGTAAGATACATTCTTTAAACAGTGGTAAAAGAGGATGTGGTGCTGATCCTTCAAGTCACTCAAAACGTATCTGTCCATAAAGCCTATAAAGAATTATTCTTAATATACGGTTCACAATACTTCAGCTTGTTATTCTAATTAAGTGAGGGTCATTTTATCAGTAAAATACATAAAATTCATATTATTTTTCTTTGAAAGATTTCTATAAATGATTTAAATCATACTTGTTTCTACAATCATTATTTAAAAGTAATCCTATAGCTCCATCTGGTGGCCATTATTGGTACTAAGAATTGCAAGCTTGATTTATATGTTATGATAGTTTTAATTTTATGCTGGCTCTTGAAAATGATAAAGCTATGAAACTTAGTGTACTTCCTTCAAATGATGACTTCTACGTATATAAAAAATTATGAAGAGTTGGAATTAAAAAATTTAAAGATATAGTAAAATAACTATTGTATTTTTTTTATGTTACTTTAATAAATTGCTATGGCCACACCATTTAAGGTATCCTAAACCCATTCGAAATTTAACATCTTCAGTATATTGGCTTCATGTTAAAAAAAGTTTGGTGTGAACTACTTGTGTTTTCTTGAAGGAGAATGAATTCATTTACAGGCTGAGTTTATCATAAATCCAAAATAAAATTTCTGAGTTCTGTATCAATCTGTGTTGTTGTTTGTTTATTTTTATTTTTTTATTTTTCATAGGAAGATAGCTGACCCTTTACTCTCCTTTTTAATAAATGTGCTTATAAACCAAGAACAAGCTATTTATAGCTGTATTTATAAACTGCTTACTACTGACTATTAATATTGGGACAAAGGCTTTATGAAGCATGAACTGACTATTTACTAATGAGTGCAGTTATTATAAAGTGTTATCAATGCATTTGCTAATGTTAACAAATTAGATATTATTTTACAGTGTTATCAAATCCCTTAAATGATTTGTAAGTGTTTTGTAATGATTTTATTGACCTACAAGCATTTGTGAAAGTTCTGCTTGCATTAGAGCTTAGTCTTGATCTGTGAGCTGAACAGATTTACTGTTACATCCATGAGATTATGTAAATTCAAATAAATATCATGTCACAGGATGTCAGAGGTCAGTATCAAATTAGTTTGAAATTATTATTTGCAGCACAAATAAGGTTTTTTAGGATTTTTAAAAATCCCTAAAACTGTCAGAAAAGGATAAGGCCTAAGATTTCTAAATTTATTTGTTTTTATAACTATAATGCATAAACTATGAAATTATACAAAATGTATAAAAAAGTACAACATTTATTCTTTTCCAATGTTTTTTATTTATTTAATTTTCTTTTTTTTTTTTTTTTTTTTTGGATTTACATTTTTAAAAATTAGCCTACGGCAATCATTCTAAACAGCTTGAATAAAACCTGTCAATATTTATTATAGACCACTGTAACTGTGTATAATCTAACGAACAAGTTTATTATGAAAATAAAAGTGTGTACACCAGATAAATAGGACGATAAAGAAATTGCTAACAATAGTATAATAGAGCATGTTTTAGGTTTTTAGGCGTTTAGATGCAGAAATGGACAAATCAAATGTAAAATAAAATGTAATTGATTTAATTAAATATAGATTAAGTCTTGTTAGAGCAAAATAATAAATAAATATGTACACACATTAAAAAAGCAGCCAAGATGAATGAGTTTAATTTTTTATATAGTTTAAAATTGAAGACAGAAGCAGCTGGTATATGCGGTCACTTAATATTAAAATCCAGTAGATCCACTTCAGATTTATTTCTCAACAGTTTATGTTCACGTGGCTGTTTTCGTTTATATTAGCCAAGCTATTATGTATTTTGAAATAATCTTGTCCGTGATGTGTTCGTTCTTACGACGAAAGGCAGAATCCTGCAGCTCGAGAGATATTCTGCCAGTCGCGCTTTCAAATAGCCTTGCGCACATAAACGGGTCACAAACACCTGCATTTAGCTCGTGTTGTGTTATAATGGGTGTATTGTGAGCATTTATGGCAATAATTTATTTTAAAAAGCTCTTAAACAAGAATAAATTCGTTTGTTTTGAACTTGTGACACTGTGCGCGCTGATCGGAGGCGGTGATTTCAGATAGGCAGCCGCGAATATTTCATTTTCACACAAACAGTTCAAAAAACATCTTAATTTAGCTCTTGGTGTGTTCTAATTGGTGAATTGTGTGATATCGCTGCAATACTTTATTTTTAATAGCTATAAAACAAGAATAAACTCGTTTTTTCTGAGCTCATCATTCCACACGCTCCTGCTCAGAGCAGTGATTCATCTCTCCTGTTTCTCACGTATCACTGACCACACATCAATTATTAATGAGCCCTGACCTGATAATAATCATATATGTTGGTTTAGCTTGTCAGTGTGAATTAAATTCAAGTATTTATTTGTATTTTAACCGATTTAAAAGTGAAACCAAAAGAGAGTCTCCTCCCTTTTTTAGTCCGGGAATTGAACCTGTAGGGGCGCATTTTCTCTCAGACAATGGAAGTCTAAGCACACACACTCAAACAGAGGGACAGAGTGAGATGAGATGTCTGACAGTTTTTTAATTTTCTGTTATCCATACAGTGTTGTAAAGTCATGAAACTATGCATATTTACTCAGAATAACTTTTTTTCTGTATGAAAAAAGGTTTTGAAGTGTTTGGAATTTAAAAATGCAGGAAAATTAATAATTCCATCTTTACTGTCATTTTAAAAAATCACCACGACAAAACCATCCAAGCTATCCAAAACCCATTCACAATTTAAGTTCCTCAATGTTTTTTCAACATGTAGACAAAGTTTGGTGTGTATAGTGTTACTCTCCTCTGAGCAGTATGCATTAATTCACAGCTAAATGTAAAAAACAATCCACATTCAAATCAAAATAGCCGACTTCCTGTTGATCGTAGCTGATGACTGTGAATTAGAAAGTTGTCCGTCTTGATAAGAACAATTTTTGTACTGAGTTTGGTGTCTGTAACTAAAACTAACCCCCCCACTTTTGACAAAAGGTGGCGCTATAGAGTGCCTCTTCCACGCCCTCTTATGAACTTTTGCCATTGTCTAGCTATCACTAATACTGATATGTGTTTTGAGTTTCATGTAAATCTGAGGTTGTTATCTGCCTCAAACTCACCATAACAGAACATTCAAGTTTGACACGTTGCCATGGCAACACTATATCAGATATCAATATCCCCACAGCAGATTTACATCGGCCGTGTTTTGTCATTATTCTGATGAAGTTTGAAGCAAATCCAGTAAAAATAAGATGCTAAATTCAAAGCATTTGGAAAATGACACACTTCCTGCTGCCAGTTGGTGGCGCTATAACGTTGACTCTTAATAGTCACATATATACGATCGGTATCATACATCGAACAAACAAATGAAGTTTGATCAAATTCAGGAAATGTATGTTGATGTTATTAGACATTTCCTGTTTCTCATTTCTCGCCATAATTTCCACACCTCGCCACGGGCAAACCGTTCGAGATATCAAAAATCCCCTCGCAATTTTTCATACCCAATGTCTTGAGATCATGTTCACTGAGTTTCTTGGCGAATGGGATGAAAACCTCAGAGGAGTATTTCAAATTCCAGAGCATGCTTTTTTTACACAGCCCTGAATAGCTGACTTCCTGTTGGGCGGAGCCTATGACATAAAGTTTGAAAGTTGTTCGGCTCAATGAGATCTATAAGTGTACCGAGTTTCATATAAATACATGCAAGTGTGTGTGAGCTATGGTTCAAGATTTCTGACTGTGTTCCAGGGGGCGCTGTAGAGCCCCTGTGCAACGCCCGGGTCCCAGCCTCTGCAGCGTCCTGATGGCCGCAGATTCCAATGTGTGTGCCAATTTTCAAGAGTTTTTGAGCATGTTAAGGTCCCCAAAAATGCCCGGAAGGTTTAAAAAAAAATTAAAAAAAGAATAATAAATATAGCTGCAAGCAGCGATGGCGGGCTCAAGCCATCAGTGCAACGCCACCCCGGTGGCATCGGGAAAACTGTGCCCAGCGGGCATAAGCATTTACAGTAACCCTCTGGCAATCAAATTTTAAGGGATATGGCAGTTAAAGGGTTAATCCGACCCATCTAGACTTTGAAATCACATACACAGAACAATATATATAACTTTAGTAACACTTTATTTTAATATATATAAAAAAATGTATAAGGTGTGCATCGTAGCTGACACCTAAATGAACACATTACAATTGTTTTATGACTGCAAGTCTTTTTCCTCAAATGCTATTGAGCTTCAAATTTGCGTTTGAGCCCATGTGAAAAAGTAGCATAATTTACATATGACTTACAGTTTGTTTTAATAAATATCAAACATTCAATTTAATTGTGCATTATAGCTGTCACCTAGATGGACAATTACAGTTGTTTTATGACTGTAAGTCATTCTCTTCAAATGCTACTGACGTTAGAAAAGTGTATAACAATATCACATGTAACTTTAGAGACGGTCCCTAAATTTGAGACTCTCGAATGTCCAATGTCAAGCCAACTTTATGACTGTTTTTGTTTTGTTTTTTACTTTATTTTTCTTTTCTCTGTGCCGGATTGCTGATGTCTTTTACCCGGGCATAGATGTCCATCCATCAATTACGAACATTCATCCGCAAATGTCCGAGCGGTCGCGAGCGCGGATGGGAGAATGGCGCATGTTTTATTTTTTTTGAGCTACTGGGATGGTGCCCCCTCTGGGAGTTGGTGCCCTACGAAGACTGCGTATTCTGCATATAGGGAGCGGCGGTACTATCTGGAAGATATATTCCTCAAACCGTCGTACAAGAGGAGGTGATGCTAGTACTTCAAGAATCTCTCAAAACCTTTCTGTTCATAAAGCCTATATATAAAGTCTTATTAATATAGTATTCCACAATATGTTGTGCTATTCTAATATTATTGCGTTTTTTTTATTGACATTGTTATTTGCTGTTATTTTTGACTTGATAAAAAAAATTAAATATAAACTTATGCAATTGTATATATATATATATATATATATATATATATATATATATATATAGTGTACAGTTTTCTTTTATTGCATCTTGAAATAAATGTTTCTGAGGTCTGTGTTTGTTTATTTTTTTAATTATTTGTATTTTTTTAGGAAGATTACAGCCTTTAATCTCCTCAAAATAAATGTGCATATAAACCATGAACAATTTAATTATAGCTGTATTTATAAAATGCTTACTAATGACTATTAATTTTGGGAGAAGGCTATATAAAGCAGCAACAGTTGATGTTGAGGCCTAAGATATTTCTTAAGCTGTAATGATGAAAAAACAACAACAACACAAAATTGCTTATTTTTTTTCTGCTGGTGATTAAAGAGATGATTAAGTCTCCCTCCCTCTCTCTCTCTCTCTCTCTCTCTCTCTCTCTCTCTGACACCAAGCCCATCCCCTCTCTCACACATTCACACAAACTCAGCACACACACTTAACACACACACACTTAACACACAAACACACACACACACACACACACTACCCACAGTGACAGAGGGACAGAGTGACATCAGATGTTTGGTAGTTTTTTAATTTTCTCTCATCCTTATAGTGTTGTATAGTCATGAAACTATGCATATTTCCTCAGCATGACTTGTCTTCTATGTGTACATTTTTTTTGAAGTGTTTAGAAGCTGCACTTAAACAATAAAAGACATTTACTGGTTACTTTTTTACTGTTATTTCAAAAAATCACCACGACAAAACCATTCAAGCTATCCAAAATTCATCCGCACCTGTTCTGTAAGCTACATTCTTTAAACAGTGGTAAAAGAGGATGTGGTGCTGATCCTTCAAGAGCCACTCCAAACTTATCTGTCCATAAAGCCTATAAAGAATTATTCTTAATACACAGTATTTCACAATACTTCAGCATATTATTCTAATTAAGTGAGGGTCATTTTATCAGTAAAATACTTTTTTTTTTTGAAAGATTTCTATAAATGATTTAAATCATATTCGTTTCTACAATAATTATTTAAAAGTAATCCTATAGCTCCATCTGGTGGCCATTATTGGTACTAAGAATTGCAAGCTTGATTTATATGTTATGATAGTTTTAATTTTATGGTGGCTCCTGGACATGATAAAGCTATGAAACTTACTGTGCTTCCTTCAAATTATGACTTCTACATATATAAAAAATTATGAAGAGTTGGAATGAAGAATGTTAAAGATATAGTAAAATAACTATTTTATTTTTTTATGTTACTTTAATAAATCGGTATGACCACACCATTTAAGGTATCTTAAACCCATTCGCAATTTAACATCTTCAGTATATTGGCATCATGTTGAAAAAGTTTGGTGTGAACTACTTGTGTCTTCTTGGAGGAGTATGATTCATTTACAGGCTGATTTGATCATAAATCCACAATAAAATTTCTGAGTTCTGTATCAGTCTGTGTTGTTGTTTGTTTATTTTCATTTTTTTATTTTTCATAGGAAGATAACTGACCCTTTACTCTCCTTTTTAATAAATGTGCTTATAAACCAAGATCAAGCTATTTATAGCTATATTTATAAGCTGCTTACTAATGACTATTAATGTTGGGACAAGACTTTATAAAGCATGAACTGACTATTTACTAATGAGTGCAGTTATTATAAAATGTTACCAATGCATTTACTAATGTTAATAAATTAGACATTATTTTACAGTGTTATTAAATCCTTTAATGACTTATAAGCATTTGTGAAAGCAGCTTAGTCTTGATCTGTGAGCTGAACAGTTTTACTGTTACATCCATGAGATTTTAAAAATGTAGATACATGTCATGTCACAGGATGGAATAGGTCAGTATCAAATGAGTTGAAATTATTATTTGCAGCACAAATAAGTATTTTTAGAATTTAGTTTTTAATTCCTGAAACTGTCAGAAAAGGATAAGGCCTAAGAGATTTATTAAGCTGTAATGAAAACAGCACAGTTATCAACAACAACAAAAAATAACAATTTAAAATAAAAATAAAATTTCTGGTGATTAAAGAGATGATTAAGTCTCTCTCTCTCTCTCTTTCTCTCTCTCATTATAGCCGTGTTTCCACTATCGAGCTAAGACCTGGCGTGCTAGTGCGTGCCAGGGCCATTCGCGTTTCCACTGTCACTTCCGGGGCTTGATCGTGCCTCGCCGGGGCTTTCTCGGGGCCAACGGCCAGGGTTTTTCAATAGTATGTTCCTGCACAACCGGAGGCTGCAGATTCAGGACCGCAGATCTGGGCCGCAGTTCTAGGACCCTAGTTTTTCCTGACAGCGCCACCTACCGTACTGGCCAATATAACGATGGCTGCAGTTTCAGGAACGCAGTTCTAGTATCCTGTTGTAAACTGCGTTCCTGAAACTGCAGTCACGTTTGCAGTCACGTTACTTTGTATATAGCATCAATATATTAATCTCAGTAGCATGTTTTTAAATGTAAGCTTCAAAATGCAGCAGAGTTAAATTACTAAGTGTGCTTTGAGTCACAATTTTAAATTTAAACATGAATTTACACAAAATATAAATTAAATATCAATTTTGTAAAATTGATGTATATCAATGTTAAAACAATTTAAAAAAATGAAGAACCTTAAAAGTCTTGAAATGTCTCTTGAATTATACAGTATATTGATTCACTTCCTTAAGGTGAATTAGCTCATTATCAGGTAAGTTAAAGTTGGAATCAGCATGTGGAGTCACTAAATTACTGCCAATATTTTAAAAGTTGTTGAGAAGCAAGACAAGACACAATAATGATTCAAGAATGTTTATTTATATACATATTATAGAGTCACACTGAAGGCATCGAGGGCTATTTGAGCAAGAAGGAGAGTGATGGGGTGCTGTGCCAGATGACCTGGCCTCCACAGTCACCGGACCTGAACCTAATCGAGATGGTTTAGGGGTGAGCTGGACCGCAGACAGAAGGCAAAAGGGCCAACAAGTGCTAAGCATCTCTCGGGGAACTCCTTCAAGACTGTTGGAAGACGATTTCAGGTGACTAGCTCTTGAAGCTCATCAAGAGAAAGCCAAGAGTGTGCAAAGCAGTAATCAAAGTAAAAGGTGGCTACTTTGAAAAACCTAGAATATGACATATTTTCAGTTGTTTCACACTTTTTTGTTATGTATATAATTCCATATATAATTCCACATGTGTTAATTCATAGTTTTGCTGCCTTCAGTGTGAATCTACAATTTTCATAGTCATGAAAATAAAGAAAACTCTTTGAATGAGAAGGTGTGTCCAAACTCTTGGTCTGTACAGAATTTACATGTCATTTTTGTGACAACATCACAACAGCACCAAAGTGAACCCCTTTTCCATCAGTTGCTGCATGGATAGAATGGCTGTAGGCTTCAACTCTAGAGAAAGAGAGAGCGAGAGACAGAGAGAGATAAACAAGAAACATTTGTTTAACATATTCAACTGGAATATATATATATATATATATATATATATATATATATATATATATATATATGAAAAGGGAAAGTCCTTGCAGCATGTGGTGCATCTCTTCAATTCGGGCAGGGATTTCCCTTTTTGATTGTTATATGTATCTTGGAAAAGTGAGAGTGTACTTGTTAGAATATTTTGAGATCATGAAAATATCCCTAGTGCCTTTTTTAATCATCTGTCCTACAATGAGCCTAATCGAATCCATAAAATCACTTCATATTGGCCATGCAGAACATGACAGAAACTAACACATGATAGCAATGTATAACTGTATGTGGAGTAGACCTGCAGATTAGGCCAAATTGTAACAAACTATTAAAATTGCCAAATGCCTAATTTATCATTGCAAAATAATGCCAAAACAACAGGCTAACACAAACTGCAACTAGGCAGTCAGTGAAGTTTAATTATGAAATATATTTTATACCTAAATATGGTAAAACAACGACTATTAAGCCAGTATTCACTCTAATACATTAAGCTGCAGGTAAATCTAACAAACCTTACATCATCCATGCTCTTGTCATCTGATAAGTTTAATTAATGTGCAGGCTAGATTCACTTATAATACTTCGTCATTAAAACACAATTATAATTTATGAAATCATAGCCACGAATTAACGTCGTAGTAATTAATAAAACTAGCTCACAAATTCTTAATTTGGTGGGAATTAATTATTAATTCATAGGTAGCAGTTCTCGCTATGTAAACTTTGCACCGTTTAAACGTTATAAAATAAAACTTAATTAAATATCGATACTCACCGTCTGGTTGCTGTCCTCGTCGTCCATCTTTAATTAGTGTTGATTCAGTACAGTAGGTGGCGCTGTTACAAAAATACTAGGGTCCTAAAGCTGCGGTCACAGAATTGGGGTCCTGTAACTGTAGCCTCCGGTTGTGCAGGAATACCCTTCTCGGGTTTTTTGGCCCGACGAAAACCTTGGGCCAAAGCGGGCCAGCTGAGGCTAGAGGAGGGGTCATGAACAAAGGCGGAGTTTCTCCGTGTCTGGAGAGTGTCAGCGTGGATCATTTCAGAAAGATAGCAGCTTTAACACCAGCATTAAAGACTTTTTAAAATCACTTGAGCCCAAAACTCACACTTAGTTAGCAGTAAGTGTTTGAAATAACTTGATCCGATGTGGATTATAATTACTTAACAAGGCAGAAATATTTGTAAGCGATGTAAAAGACTATGCACGCTAAACATTAACGTTACCATATAAACATGGTAAATATGACCACTTGGATAAATCAGACACCAGCTTCTTATTCTCTATCACAATTGTGTATTTATTAAGTAACATTTTATCTGTCGTCTCATTTTGTGAGTTTAGCTCCACGTTGCATATCATCAAAATATAATAATGATTTTTGTTCGGGAGCTTTTATAAAAATAGAGAGTCTGGATCATTTCAGAAAGATAACAGCTTTAACACTATCATTAAACACTTTTTTTTAAATAAGTCGAGCTCAAAACTCACTTTCAGTCAGCAGCGAGTGTTTGAAATAACTTGATCTGATGTGGATTATAATCACTAAACAAGGCAGAAATATTTATAAGCGATGAAAAAGATATGCATGATAAACGTTACCATAGTAAACATGGTAAAATATAACTGCTTAAAGAAATCAGACGTCAGCTCCTTATTCTCTATCACAATCGTGTATTTATTAAGTAACTTATACCCAGCCGGCATCAACGTTGAAACAACGTCAGGTACCATGGTTGAATCGACGTTGAAAAACCTTTCGATTTTGCAAATTGGATCAACGTTGAAATCACGACGTTGATTCACCGTTGAAATCGTGACGTTGATGTACGGTTGAAATCACGACGCTGATTCATTGTTGAAATCCCGACGTTGCATCAACGTTGCATAACCTTTCGATTTTGCAAATTGGATCAATGTTGAAATGACGACGCTGATTCACTGTTGAAATCCCGACGTTGCATCAACGTTGCATAACCTTTCGATTTTGCAAATTGGATCAACGTTGAAATGACGACGTGGATTCACCGTTGAAATCGCGACGCTGTTTCACTGTCTTACCTGCATTATGGGTGAATTAGGGTTGTGCTGCAGCCCTGGGATTAAAGCTGAATGAGGTGTTGATTTTGAAAAGTTAATCAGCGTTGATAACACGACGTTGTTTCCCCGTCGTATCTTGCACCGTGTGTAAAGACACCTAGCTCCTAGTTGGCATTTAGATCAACAATGTACATGCAAGACAAAAAATCTAATGACTGACAGCAATGGCTTTACAAACAACTTCAATAAACTACCACATGCTCAAAATTGTCAAACAGCAGTTAAATTTTGGAAACATACTGTATAAAACAGATGAAAATAATCCCACACTTTATTATGCAGAGTATGCATGGAGGTTATGCTAAAAACATGCATGTAGTAGAACAATCCAAATACAATAATATTTAAAGGTTTTTGTAAAATAATTTGGCACAAAAATGCATATTTTTTTCAGCACTTACAAGACAAACCCTTGTACCTTTATGGCTGAAACCAGTGGATCTTTTATTTTGGTGGAAACCTACAGTTTCTGTCAAAAACATGTTTTAGTAATGTGTCTCATTACAAGAGTTGTGTACATTTGTGCAGTGAAAATGTGTTGAACAGTTCGAGAAGGGAACCTTCAACCAGTTGATTTCTAATGGGAACCCCCCCCGGACTGTGTCTTCTTTACCGTGGGGAATGCAGAATGAGATTTCTACCGCAGGGAACTCTAAAATGTTAGAACCAGCAGCCTCGTGCATACAGTGTGGTTGTGCTTCGGGTGATCCTTGAAAGTGTCCCAGCGCTAGGTCCATTCTGACGCCGTCCCTTCCACTCTCTCCCACTTGTGCACTTTCTGTACCGTCCTGTATAAACATTTACATTTAATCATTTAACAGATGCTTTTATCCAAAGCGACTTACAAATGAGAAGAACAGAAGCAGTCAGGTGTACAAGTGAACAACAACAGGATACAAGTGCCATGACAAGTCTCAGTCAGTCTAGTACAGAACGCATAGCCAGGTTATTTTTTTTTATTTTTTTTTTTTAATATGAAAGACAAGAAAAGAAGGAAAAGTGCCAGCATTAGTTGGTTAAGTTCCGGTGAAAAAGATGAGTCTTAAAATGTTTCTTGAAAATGAGTAAAGACTCAGCAGTTCGGATTGAGATTGGGAGGTGATTCCACCATCTGGGCACAGTCCAGGAAAAGGTCCGTGAGAGTGATTTTGAACCTCTTTGGGATGGCACCACAAGGCATCGTTCACTTGCAGAGTGCAAACTTCTGGAGGGAACAAAAGATTTAACCAGTTTGTTTAGGTATGTCCACAATGTTTCACAATAACTTTGATATTGTGAAATATATTTAACTGAAAACTGAATGCAAAATAAATCACACAATATTTTCACTTTACAGTTCAGTAACAGTGAGGTTGGAAACAAAGTGGACAACACTATTCATTAAACACTTATTTAATGTATTCAGATGAAAATTTACAATATTAACAAATTATTCACAAGCAGTGTTTTCAGAGCCCCCAGTTACACTGTTTTAATCAAAACACTAGTAATACAGTGTAGTAAAACAAATAAAATCTAATTCAGTAAATTTTTAATAAACTAAGTACAATCAAAACCTATCACAAAAGGTCAAAGTATCTCTAGCAGAAGTGACAGTGCAATGTAGCACATGAACAATTTCTTACCAATGTTTCAAGAACAAGCTGGATCCTCGATGACTCTACAAGGGGAAAGAAGAAATGGTTTACTGAAAAGTTCTTAAAAAGCAGGATTTCATATTATACCATTTCTTTAAACCACTGGTTCTCAAACTTTTTATACCAAGTACCACTTCAGAAAATATTTGTTATTAAATATTAAGCTGCACCATAATGACCAACATTACATTTCAGCAGCGTAGTAGACCAAACTATTCAGCTACAGGTCTACAGTTAAAAAATGAGGCAGTTTTATTCTAATAAGAATATTTATTGTTGTCAGACACTTTACCATGTTTGAACATTAACACTACAACTGTGCTTACATACACAGGTAAATAAATAAAAAAGTTTAAATTAAAATGTAATTTTAAATGTAATTATGTCACAAAAGTTACAAAACTGTACTGTACTTTAACTCTAACATACTTAAATGTGCAAAAAAAAAACTTACTCAAAGAATAAGTTAAAATGTATTACCATTAATTAGTTTAATTTAGTGATTCACCTGCATAACAACTAGAGGGGGCCTGACACTTTGAGAACCATGGCTTTAAATAATCCTTTTATTTATTCATTCATTTTCATTAATTCATTAAAATTATATTATTTAAATACCGACATTTGCACTTATATGTTTCAGAAAACACTTTGAAACTATTATAAGAATACAAACATATATAACACACCTAATGCATGGGATACATATGTAGCAGAAATGAGTCGAATCAGACAAATCAAAGAGTCTATCAGAGCTGTGTGCATTGAAACGAGAGCTGAATTCCTCAGGAAGTCATAAATCAGTTCTAGTGCCACAAGAACCAAACAAGATAACCAACCAACCAACTTGTTCACACAACAGCTTTCAACATTAACACCAATAGAACAATTATTAACAATTTTAATTCGAAGAAGAGATTGTCAAATTTATTGTTCGTGATTGAAATGCAACGCTGGACATCACATGTAAACCCAGGAGATCAAGTTAAATACTTGCATTGACTTCCCCCACCCAGAAGAACCAGACTGAAATTCCTAAGGGGGAAGGGCTTTAAACCTTTGTCTTCACAGAAAAGTCCTTTGCCAGAGAATGGCAAAGAAACCCTTTTTATACATTATATATGGACCAGAATGAACTCAAAAAAGACTTATGAATGAATCATTCCATTGCTTAACTCCATATTCATTTATGTGTAACCCACACATTTGACTATCATGTATAAACACTTATTGTGTATGTCTTTTGATAACTATAGGATACATAGTCATGTCTAGTATTGAAATAATCGCATTTTCTTGCTTGATTTTGTCCTGACAATCATTTATTTGTAAAATATATCATAATCGTGTTATAGGAACCATGTCCAAAATTAGACCCTGTGAGGCAAGAACCACATGCTTGGTAAGATAAACAAATGATTTATGACCCCAGACCCCAGACCATATCTGATTGGTCAAGGCAACATTTGAGGGGTGGCCAACAAGGAAGTTTAAAAACTTTGGACACGATTAAATTCTGCTTTTAGTCGGCTTTTAGTTCTAGTCTAGCGGCTGCTATTAGCCATGTCTGCTTTTAGTTCTAGTCTAGCTGCTGCTATTAGCCATGTCTGCTTTTAGTTCCAGCCTTGCTCGTGCTATCAGTCATGCCTGCTCTTAGCTCTTAGCTTGTAGCTTTGCTACCTAGCTTTAGCTTGTAGCATCTAGCCATGCGGTTAGTCATCATGGTTCTTTGAGCGCGGTTCCAGCGTGCCTGCCTGCTGCTACTTATGCCACAATGAGAAGGAACACAACCTAGTCTCGTCAAACTTTATTTCTTTTCTTTTCCGTTTGAGAGTTTCGTGTTCTGAGTTAAGTTTTGTTACGTCGACCTCGTCTGCGCGTTTGAACTCTGACCAGCCACACAACTCCAGCTTCAGCCAACGCCCAAGCACGGGCTCCCCAAGACGTCACTTCAGCCAACTGAACTTCCAGCCAATCAGCGACACCGGGATACCCCTTTCAACTGGAGTCCCTTTCACAGCAAACGAAGGCAACGTATTCCCAGATATTTGTTGTGCTGGTGTATCTAATATAATTTTAACCCCATTGAGGAACTCAATGCGAGCGCTAATTACGTGATTGATGGTTGTTCATGTTTATGCAATTTAACGTATTGCTGTGAACTTGGGATTCCATATTTCCATTCTCTTAAACCCATCTTTCCCTAACTTTTGACCTTCCTGCAACTTGTGTGAATGTGTGTGTGCGTGCGTTTATGTGTTAGATTAGTTTACATGTCTTAGATTTATCTAATAAAGCATTATTCATATTGAAAAGAGAAGTATCTTATCTTTTGTGCTTACAAGTTAATGTCTTAAACTGCCGATCTTGTTACTGTGCTAATTGATAGTGTTTCACTATACTTTGGATATTAATATCCAGCGCAGATTTGATGTTACCGGCTCGTTCACTGAACCGCAGCGCGTCTCCGTGAACAGCCGTGAAACAGTGATTCTGTTCAAATTCCCTTTAAAATCTTAAATGATTCCCTTTGAGCTAAATTGACCTGTTTCCCTTACATTTCTAATGGTGGAGAATGCGGGCAGTTTAATCTAAATTGTGAGCATAAACCAAGTTTATTTAATCTTTGATTTTTCCAAAGGAATGAAAGATGAGAAGCTTGCGAGACCGGAGTATGTAGGTGTGTGTGTGTGTGTGTTTGTGTGACGCGTGACGAAAGCAGCGCGCGCCCCCCCGCTTGAATGAAAGGAGCTAGAAGAGACTTTAACTCGAGTCCGTCTCCCCTTTGTTAACAGCAGTAAGTGAACTTAAAAGTAAACATCTGAGATCGTACAATAAGGTAGAAATTGAGCGTGTTCCTCATTTGTGTAATGCCTTGTTTTATAGCTGATTTGATTTCACTGCGTGTTCCAGTGTCTCAAACGCTATCTCAGTCACTGTTTGCTGAACGGAGCTAAACTGTTAGTGTTTCAAAAGGGATATAAATCGGTGAATAATAATAGTTTTGAGCGGGTTCCTCAATCTATTTATCAAAGTCCCCGTATTCATATTTCATATAGTTTGATTGCCAGTGCGTGTTCCACTGCCGAATCAAATTTGATATTCGACTCCCCTAAGTTAACGTTAAACATTAGAGAACAATGTTTGCCCATTTGTATCCGTTTACAAAGTGAATGCAATCTCGCGTAACACGGCGTGTGTCCGAGAGTAATTTGAATGGGAGTGTTTTAAAAGCTTGATCAAGTAAATTTTAACTGTGTACCAACAGCGAAGGAAACTTTTATGTTTGTGTCCAGAAAAACTGGCACGGAGATTCAAATTGCTGAGATTGATATAACTGTGTTCCTTTAACTACAGCAGGAAGCTGCTATTTGAATTAAGATAAATTTAACTCTATACAAACTGAGAGTTTAAGTGCCACATCGCAAAACCAACTGAAAGGCGGTGTTGTTATTTGTACAGTGTTGAAATGAGCCGACATTTCATGTAACATGCTTAACTGTATTTGCAACAGTGCAACGATTCATGTGTTAATCCACTAGAATGTGTTTTGGTTGCCATAGTGACGACCGTGACCTGGAAGCCTAACGTACTTCCGGAGCAACTCTGAACTGTGCACGCGCAGCGCACAAACTCCGCGGTGTCGCTAAGCTAACGAAACCATTGCATTTACATTGAAGTCTATACTAAAGCCACTAGCCTCAAAGGTTATCCGTTAGCATTACCATCCAGTGGTAGAATAATGTGTGTTTGGGCAACGCTGACGTGATTTAACCATTTTAAACATCTTAACTAACACTTGTTAGTCTCTTTCTTTTTATCGCTCTCTTTTCTCACTAGACCACTTATTTTCATTTTACTAGAAAGGGAAATACTGACTCACAATTATTAATTGTCAAATTGAAATTTAATTGAAACATTTTATTTTGAATCATTTAAAATTTCCCTCTCAGATCATTTCATATGATCTTTTATTTCTAGTATTCTCTTTTGGGTCTAATTATTTTAGGAATGAATAAGCCTTGAACTTTGGAAGTTAAAGTAAACTTATTCTTCCTAATTTATTTATTACCCATCTGAATATATGCTATTCAGACCTTTACTTATTTGAATGCGTTTTACCCCTCTTCCTGTTTTGGTTATACACTTAACCACTATTGTTTTACGTATCGATTTCCTTTTTTTTTATTTCATTTTTGCATATTTTGCCCATTTATTATTATTTTTTTAATTTTCCTATTTCTTACCATTTCTTTTGTGTATCCTAGCCTGGGAACGACAAACCTGAGCCCCTAAAAGGAGACATTGTTATCCCTCACTACGAGTTCAAATAAATTAGAAAGACAACTCTCTTTCATTTAAAGTTTATTTTGTTTGATTAGTTGGGCAGCAACTAACACAACGCTCTCCTTGTAGTTGAGATAACCGCTACTGAGACTTACCATCTCCGTCCTCTCTCTCCTTTACTTTCCTCTTCTCTTTTTACATTTGTAGGACATGTAAGAACCATCAATCAATTCTAAGTGAAGTAAATACACAATCGTGCCAAAGACGACGAATCATCCTTATGAATTTGATTGTAATCATCCTCTCATTTGTTCTTCCTAACCTCCCTACATTTGGAAACGCAATCCAAGTTTTAGCATCTCATCCAACGTTGAGATCAATTTAATAGAGATACGTGTTGAGCAACTGTCGCCTTCGCTGACTCCCTGGTGAGCGGTCCAACTGAAAGGTGTACGGTGTCAATCCTGTCAGACTAAGAAAAGAGATATCAGAATTATTATTGTATTCTTTTGTCCAAAGCAAGAAATATAATAATATTGTTTACGTTTTTGATAACATTTAATTGGAAAAAATAATTTTCCTCATTTGAAAAACAGAAATTTTGCTTGTCATTTGAATTTGTTTTTCACCTCTGTCTCTCTTTTCCTCTTCCTCATTAGAGTGACAAAGTCTTCGCATCTCTAGTCTACTTAGACACCCTGAGACCAACACAGTCATCACCACATTTCACTAGTGGTTCACAATCACTGATACAACACTTAGTTGTCCCACCACATATAGGCTTTTACTCCACACAGATCTGTGTCAAGTCTCTCTTCTCCCTAGCGTGCCAACATGCCGCAGACTGCAGACCCCATTTCCCATGGGGAAGATGTGAACACTTTCCTGAGAGGCATGACAGACAGCCTCACTCCAAAGACATTTGAACTCTTATTATTTTTAATAATAATCCTAATCCTGAGAAGATTCCTGACACAAGATTCAAGCCAGAACAACAACCACGAGGAGCTAGTCAAGATCACAAGCTCACTAAGCTATGCCTTCACAACCCAGCTGAAACTGAGCGACAAGCACGTCACCCACCTTCAAGAGGAGCTGATACGTGCTCAACGTCGCATAGACAAGCTGGAAGTGAAAGTTCAAGATCAACTCAAAGCACCCAGCGAGAGGGAGCAGGAAACAACAGAACAAGTTATGAAGCTCCAAGCAGCCCTGGCAGCAGCTCAGCTCGACCAGCAACATGCAACGGCTGCTCAGAAAGACCTGGTAAACAGACTCCAGTATGCCGAACAGCTACTAGAGAAAGCCAAGATAGACATCAGAAACAAGAACTCTGAAATCAGTGCTTTGAAAGACCACCTTGAAAGGTACAAAACTGAAATGGACAATCTGACCCAACAACTAGACGATACCAACGATGAGCTCTACATGGTCAGAAAAGAACTCCAAAATGCTTACAAGCACAAACTAGAGCCAAGGAAAGAGAAACATCTCTTAACCTCATCATTGCTGAGCAGAGCAGAGTCCCACGTCCAAGAACTGGCATATGACGAAAGGAGCGAAGGGCCACAACCCAAAACCTCACCTGCCTTCGCCACACAACCCTTTCCTGCCAACGAAAGAAAACCTCCCGTCCAAGGCCTTGAAGCTGCACACGGGATGACAATCAAAGACCTCAACAAGCTGTCTAAAAACATCAGCAGGTTCAACCCGTACTCCACAGAGAGCCCCGACATCCAAGCTTACCTGCGAGATATCGAATTTCACCTGGAAGTGAGACCTCATGTGACTGACAGAGACTGGTTATACCTCCTTAGAGCCACGTCCAGTCCCGAGGTACGAAACTTTCTAGATCGACAGCCCAGTCAAACCAAGTCAAACTACCAGCGACTTTGTGAGGTCCTGATTAAAGAGTTTACAGACCCAGAGTCTGAACACGGACTGTTAACTGCCTTGGAAACCAAACAAGGTCGTCAAGAGACTCCACAAGCTTACTACAACCGACTCCGACAAGCCTACTTTGGTGCACACAACAACTCTGACCTTGAAGAGGATGTGAACTTCAAAACCCTCTTCCTAAAGAATCTGCACCCTGGAGTCAGTCACCATCTAGGTGTCATGGCCTGTCCGAACTCCATGACCATCCAACAGTTGCGTGACATAACACAGAAGGCCTATAACAAGCAGAAGATGGCCTCAAAGAAAGGTAACAGAACCTCCACACTCTTGAACTCTGTCAACAAAGACTCAAGCCTTGCACTGGACGACACCCAGTGGCATCACAACACCAGAGTCTTCCATCAAGAGCACAGAGAACGTGATGCCCATATCCACGACCACTTTCAGCCCAACTGCTGGAAAAATTCATGGGACCAGCCACGCTTCTCAAGAAACCAAAAGGATAAGAACATCTGGAAACCTAACCAGATATCCAAAAGTAATCAGCTGACTCATCCAAGAGCAACTCGTGTGGGTAAGCGACAACAAAACCCACCTCAGCACCACTCAGACACCACAGAGTATGCACAAGAACATAACCGCTTACCATTAGAAGACACGGAACAAGTCATGGAACAACTAAGAGAGTTCCTTCAAGACAATTTACATGCAGGTGACCACAAAGTTGAGTCATGCTCGCTGTGACCAGCGACAGAACGGAAGGCCGCTGATCACCTGGTGCACCGCATCAGAGATGACAAGCACCTGTTCAACAACAACCCAGAACGAACAAGTCTTTCACGGCCAACTGTTGATGAAAAATCTGAGGTACTAAAGGACATCACCTCAGTCACTAACAAACTGTCAAATTAACTCCAAGTACCACATTCCCTGTCTGTGCAACAGCAACCACCAGAGCACAGAAGGTCAGAAAGTCTGCTACAGCCAGAAGGCATCACAAGAAGAATGCAACATAGGAGACAAGTTTTGCAACTCAGCTTCACACAGCCATGCCAAACTGCCTCCGACTGTCTGCCAAAGAACTTCCTGCCTTGCTGGACTGACCCCTCATTAGACCATGGACACGCCCTCATCCAAGCCAAGGATGCTGAGAGCCAGTCTTCAGTGACATGCTAGAAAAAGGGGGAGACAACACAGACTTGAACAGATCTGACCACACATGCACTACACCAGTAACACACAACATTACCTACACCCAGAGGTAAACACATCTACTGATAACACAGTCAACAAAGATATTCTTCCCACAGGTAGAATATCCAACTTTTAGCGTAACAAAGTTACACATACCCACCATGAAGAAACGTGCAGCCATCCTCACAACAGGTAGAACACCTGACACTAAGTTAAGGTTCACGACACACTAGCTGCACCTGACATCCTATCTCAATAGTAGTTGTAACACATGCTAGGAAAACCCACAGCAGCCTTGTTTTGTTTTGTTCTTCTTTTACCTATCCTTCTCCTTCCCCTCTTTCCTGAGTAGGTGAAACGCCTAGACACCCTGCGAGCGTCGAAGGTCTGATATTAGGATTGACTCGCAACACCTAATATCCGCCAGCCACTCTAAACTGAATGGAAGACGGAGAGCTCCATGCATGATAGGTCAATTCATTGAATTGAAAATGAAATTACTAGAAAACTAATGGTAAACATGTAAAGCAAGACCAACCTAGAAGAACGAAACAAAGTTAACCACAATTTGATTGATGAATCAAAATAAAAACAATTTCCAAGACGATCTAAACTGTCCTCAATGTTGCTAAACTACATTGACTAATTGAACTTAACCACGTGTACCTAAATAACCTGATGCCTGCACCAGTACAGTAACTCTCATGGAGGTGTTGTCTTGTTTGCTGTGTTTGTCTGCTTCTTCTGCCTTTGTTTCTCCAGCGATCGACGATGTCTTCACCTAAACACCTCGCCGATCGAAAGGGGGATATATGTAGCAGAAATGAGTCGAATCAGACAAATCAAAGAGTCTATCAGAGCTGTGTGCATTGAAACGAGAGCTGAATTCCTCAGGAAGTCATAAATCAGTTCTAGTGCCACAAGAACCAAGCAAGATAACCAACCAACCAACTTGTTCACACAACAGCTTTCAACATTAACACCAATAGAACAATTATTAACAATTTTAATTCGAAGAAGAGATTGAGATCAAATTTATTGTTCGTGATTGAAATGCAACGCTGGACATCACATGTAAACCCAGGAGATCAAGTTAAATACTTGCATTGACTTCCCCCACCCAGAAGAACCAGACTGAAATTCCTAAGGGGGAAGGGCTTTAAACCTTTGTCTTCACAGAAAAGTCCTTTGCCAGAGAATGGCAAAGAAACCCTTTTTATACATTATATATGGACCAGAATGAACTCAAAAAGACTTATGAATGAATCATTCCATTGCTTAACTCCATATTCATTTATGTGTAACCCACACATTTGACTATCATGTATAAACACTTATTGTGTATGTCTTTTGATAACTATAGGATACATAGTCATGTCTAGTATTGAAATAATCGCATTTTCTTGCTTGATTTTGTCCTGACAATCATTTATTTGTAAAATATATCATAATCGAGTTATAGGAACCATGTCCAAAATTAGACCCTGTGAGGCAAGAACCCCATGCTTGGTAAGATAAACAAATGATTTATGACCCCAGACCCCAGACCATATCTGATTGGTCAAGGCAACATTTGAGGGGTGGCCAACAAGGAAGTTTAAAAACTTTGGACACGATTAAATTCTGCTTTTAGTCTGCTTTTAGTTCTAGTCTAGCGGCTGCTATTAGCCATGTCTGCTTTTAGTTCTAGTCTAGCTGCTGCTATTAGCCATGTCTGCTTTTTAGTTCCAGCCTTGCTCGTGCTATCAGTCATGCCTGCTCTTAGCTCTTAGCTTGTAGCTTTGCTACCTAGCTTTAGCTTGTAGCATCTAGCCATGCGGTTAGTCATCATGGTTCTTTGAGCGCGGTTCCAGCGTGCCTGCCTGCTGCTACTTATGCCACAATGAGAAGGAACACAACCTAGTCTCGTCCAAACTTTATTTCTTTTCTTTTCCGTTTGAGAGTTTCGTGTTCTGAGTTAAGTTTGTTACGTCGACCTCGTCTGCGCGTTTGAACTCCGACCAGCCACACAACTCCAGCTTCAGCCAACGCCCAAGCACGGGCTCCCCAAGACGTCACTTCAGCCAACTGAACTTCCAGCCAATCAGCGACACCGGGGATACCCCTTTCAACTGGAGTCCCTTTCACAGCAAACGAAGGCAACGTATTCCCAGATATTTGTTGTGCTGGTGTATCTAATATAATTTTAACCCCATTGAGGAACTCAATGCGAGCGCTAATTACGTGATTGATGGTTGTTCATGTTTATGCAATTTAACGTATTGCTGTGAACTTGGGATTCCATATTTCCATTCTCTTAAACCCATCTTTCCCTAACTTTCGACCTTCCTGCAACTTGTGTGAATGTGTGTGTGCGTGCGTTTATGTGTTAGATTAGTTTACATGTCTTAGATTTATCTAATAAAGCATTATTCATATTGAAAGAGAAGTATCTTGTGTTTTGTGCTTACAAGTTAATGTCTTAAACTGCCGATCTTGTTACTGTGCTAATTGATAGTGTTTCACTATACTTTGGATATTAATATCCAGCGCAGATTTGATGTTACCGGCTCGTTCACTGAACCGCAGCGCGTCTCCGTGAACAGCCGTGAAACAGTGATTCTGTTCAAATTCCCTTTAAAATCTTAAATGATTCCCTTTGAGCTAAATTGACCTGTTTCCCTTACA
>NW_020527574.1:0-14469 GCF_003368295.1 Carassius auratus | reverse complement strand
CAGATGTTTATTTATTTTAATTTTGATGATTATAACCGACATTTAAGGAAAATTACAAAGTCAGTGTCTAAGAATATTAGAATATTGTGAAAAGGTTCAATATTGAAGAGACCTTGTGCCACACTCTAATCAACTAATTAACTCAACTGCAAAGGCCTTTAAATGGTCTCTCAGTCTGGTTCTGTAGGCTACACAATCATGAGGAAGACTGCTGACTTGACAGTTGTCAAAAAGACGACCGTTGACACCTTGCACAATGAGGGCAAGACACAAAAGGTCATTGCAAAAGAGGCTGGCTGTTCACAGAGCTCTGTGTCCAAGCACAATATATAGAGATGTGAAGGGAAGGAAAAAATGTGGTAGAAAAAGAGTACAAGCAATAGGGATAACCACACCCTGGAGAGGATTGTGAAACAAAACCCATTCAAAAATGTGGGGGAGATTCACAAAGAATGGACTTCAGTGATGGTTTGGGGTGCCATGTCATCTGCTGGCATTGGTCCACTGTGTTTTCTGAGGTCCGGGTCAACACAGCCGATACCAGGATGTTACTGTTGTGTTAATTTTATCTGACTAAAGAAATATGCAGATGTTCTCTCCAAACATCCAGATTTCAAACCAGCAAAGGCAATCTAAACCATTGTTCTTACCTTTGATGTCTTCTCTGTGGCAATGGAGAGTTCTGCACTTCTTCCCACCAGAACCAGATCAGCTCAGTTGAGTCTTTGCCTCTGCAGAGCTTGGCAATACAGAATCAGGAACAAACTAGAATAATAACTTTACTCGTAATAAATTACTCAGAGACTTGTTTAAAGGTTTTTACGCATCACCATTGTACATGGCTTCGCTTTATTTTAAACACTAACTCATAAGCAAAATATTAACAAGTAAAAAACAAAAGTAAAAGCGTAAGTCTTCACCCCGAGATGCGGCAGGGGATGTGTCCAAACCATAACATTATATAGTCCCCAAAAACAATACATCATTTCTTCCGGATGCCTCCTTTTGGTAAAACACATTAACACATCCGCTTGCACGCACACACTAACAGTCGGGTTGCTATGGATACAGGAAGTTAACATTTCCTTTTTTGGCAACCCCTCTTCTGCACACATACATTAAGTAATTGCTGCTCTATCTTCTTTCCATTAAAGCAAATTAATCTTTTCTTTAAGCTGTTACAAAATCTTAAGGCGTAGGCTAAGTAAGTAACTATTGCTAAACTGCACAGCATCCTCCTCCCTGTGTTAATCAGATTAAACACATTACAATACATTTTTTTAGAAAGAAAGTCCATCCTGCAACCCAGATTGCAAGATGCATTTCCTTGCACACTCATTGTTATCTTAGCAAAAAGCAAACATACGTGACAGTCTCAACTGGCGTACGTGACAGTCTCAACTGTTGAGCAAATGTTAACATCATACATTTCTTAATACTGCCTTTTTAAAAGTTGATGTCTAACAATTCATATATCTCATTATTACCTTTTAAGGGTTTTCTGGTCTTGCAACAGAGGTTTGCAATCTCAAGGCCTCGATTCCATTTGCCAGAGACTGTAACTCTAAATCAACATTAACCAACTCAATACAATTAATGATTTCTCTCATCATTTTTATTATCTTCTTATTCATGCCTTCTTGTCTTCGCACCAGTCGAATTATTCTTCTTATCTTAGAAACGATTTTCTGCTGGTCCGTCGGTTGATCTCCTCTTCTGTTTCTCTCGACGCTTGTCTTTCTTCTTTTGTCGTTTGACCTTTTTGTTCCAGTCTTTCTGGAGGCCTTCAACAAGTAAATCATCCAAATCAATCTTTAATTTACCTGATTCATTATCACAGTTACCCAGTGAGACACGATTGGAAATATTGTGACTAGGTGACCCCATCTCAAAATTGGGAATCTCCAAAACACCCTCACTTGGGGTCAAATTGTCACAAAGATTTCCTCTCATCCTAGTACTCTTCACTGGAATTCTATCTTCAACACATTTCACCAAAATGTTCCCAACTCTCACACTTCTATACTTTTCTCAATGAACACATCAAAAACATTCCTCCTGTTTCTAATCAATGTTACTTCTATCAATTCTCCCATTTCCATTACAGAATACGGATCTTGATTTCTAGGCAGTTCATGCATTAGGCACTTGTCAATTCCATCTCTTTCCACAAAAACCCTTAGGATTCTCCTGCAGAGCCAAGCCTCTCAATCGTTCTCGGCCAGCTTTTCGCCAGATCTAGGAACCGTCTGAAGCTCATCCCACTCAGTGGGCCACCGGGCTCCTGGATCATCACTGCTGGGCCCTGGAAGAGATTCATGCCAATCATAACACTAATACATAAACCGCTCTGTACTCTCAAATCACCATACCCATGTAATGAATTTAGATCTTTTCAAACAGTTTTTTTTTTTTTTTTTAAGTTTTAATTATAGGTAGTTAATTATTCTGAATTTATTGTGGTAGTTTGCTTGAAACATGTTGTACACTTTTTCAATGCCTTTTTCATCTTGTCCCACCGGTTCATCAAAATCATAATTCCCAGTAGTACAATATCATCATCTTTCAGAAAAAATCCTAACATAAAAACACTCAATGTCAAAAATCCTATAATTGTCCATAACATTGCCTCTTTACCATATTTAAATATCAACAATCCAATTAGATATATTGCGCTAGTTATGATAATACATATTTCTCCCCAAAAGACAAACTCATCTTCATGTATCATAACAGATGTAACATCAACCCCAAGTTTTAATATGCTTGTTACAGTTAAACCAAATGTTCCCTGATGTCCTAGCAATTTTTGCCATCCAATTGATAAAATCATCAGAGCACAAACAAAAATCATTTTGCTAATTCTTCCTATTAACATTATTCTTACCACTTGTAAAACTGATAAAAAATACAGCCACCAGAGATTTCTGTTAATTCCTTGCAAAAGCATCCATAAAATATAAACACCAACCTGGAATCCAGTACCAGGGATTTCAGGAATCAGAAATCCTCCGGCTTCTGTCTTATTCTCATTCCTTGCGGTTCCATTGTTTGTCCCCTTGGATGCCATTTTTATCATTAACAATTGAGATCTTCTGTTGGACTTACGTATAGTAATTGGTTTCAATAAATTTCAATGAGTTTTCTATTCCCAAATAGAAATTACCCAAATATCCAGTTAGTCTTGTCCAGTTACAAGTGAAACTACGGATAGTTGTAAACGTCTCATTCGTATATATATTTTACTCCACCTACTTTCTTTCTCTTCATTATCTTTCTATCATTATCTTTATTTTTTTGCTCCTTTTAAGGTATGCCACGTTTCTCTACAATAACGGTTTTTCTAAGTCATGCTTCTTTGTTCGTTTAATACGTTTATGCCCTTTAGCTTGAAAATCTATTAATTTTCCTAATACCGTTAATACATCTCCATTGTCTTTTCTGGACATCATTCTTTGGCCTAGAGATGCACAGAAACATTTTATAATAACCATTATTATAACTAGTCCTAATACAATTAATCCCCCATATAAAATGTACCATCCGGCTCTAATAAAGAGATTAATTAGACTACTCCATAAATCCGTTGTAACAAAATTAAACACAGTTTCAGCTGCCTTTTTCACACCTTCCACTCCTTTTTTCACAAATTCTCCAGGATCTTCAAACCATCTTGGTCCTCCTTTTATTTTCTGACCTTTGATCTCTATGCTAGTATTACATAGATCATTTCTCAACCAGTCTAAACCCAGATAATAATTTTTATCTTTTGCTTTGCACCAATTTTCCTTCCAATTTCTTCTTTCAATTGTTAGTGACAAATCATCAATTGCTATAGCATCTAATTTAGTTAAGGGTACATTCTTCCCTCCTTTTGGAACTCTATACCTTAACATGCTATTTGTTGCATAATATACTGGTCCATAAAACATTTTCCACTGAGGGTTCCTACTAACGATTCTTATTACCCCTCCAGTTCCATAAGTCATTTCATATTTGTTAGCCAGTTTACTTCTCTTAAAAGTCCAAGGTAAGGGAACTATTCCCTTACTCCAATAACATAACACTGATGCTATTTGATTAATAGTAATTTGATCATGTCCTGATGAGCATTTTTCAATAATACTCCCACACTCATTTCCTAATAATCCAAAAACAGCATCACTAAAGAAAACTAAATTGTTTCTATAAATACCTTCTTTGTCTTTCCTTCGATTAAGGTTTAATCTTTTTAAGTATAACCTTCTCTTTATACTTAAGTTCTCATTTGTTTTATTCCCTGTGATTGGATCTGTACCATTACAGAAATCATCACAGTCCATATTCTCTTCATCTTTGTCACAAAAGTGAGCATAGGAAAAATCAACACTATCAGTCTTAATGTATTTGTATTTTTGTCCATGGTATTTTTTACCCATTTCTTTTCTAACACATTGTTCTATTTGTTTCACCTTATCTTCATAATAGTTTTTAATTTCTATTTCTGTTTGTAATGTTTCTTTTATTTCCATTTTGATTAGATATACATCAGTTTCCCATTTAACTTCATCTATTTCCCAGTAACCTATTTTGAAATTAAATTTTACTCTAGGTAAAGCTAATCTCCTTTTCCATATCCATGGTACGGTTTTATTTAACTCTAAACTAATTCTGGTTTCAGATGTAATTTCTAGTTCTGCATATCCTGTTTTTCTTGATCCTACTGATCGGTCTCTTACTGTCGTTAACACAATGAAATTTCCTTCTTTAAATAACATACCATTGGTTTCTATCCATTTTTCAACATTTTCCCTTATTCCTGCTGCACTTTTTATTTTATCCATATTTTTATCTCTCTTACTTCTTTTAACAGTACCTTTATATTTACACTGTCTTATTGTCCAGGGGTTAAAATCTTTTGCTGATCTAAATATCCAACATCCCCCTAGTTCCTCATTTTCACTTGTTCTATAGGTAGAACCTATAAAATATTTAATAGTCCTATTCCCTTCTTGTTCTTGGATAAAACTATTTTCTTCATATACTTCAATGTCACTACTGTGCCAATGTTTTATTTTTACAGTGCTCTTTAGTTTGACCTTTGGTTTTCTAACCATGTAGTAATCATTCTTCTTGTCATGGAGATTATCTAGCCATCTCCAAAAACCTATTGTTTTGTTCTCTATTTTAGTTCTGTTTCCTTTAACAGTTGCCCATACAGAAACTTCAAATCCTGAAACATTTTGTTGTTGAACTAAAATCTCAGCTAATATCAAAGAATTAGTAAAAATTCTCCACTCTAGAACAAAGCTCACTCTAATTAATATTAATAATAATAATCCTAGAATTATTAACATCCACAGTATTATACTCATCCATTTGCAGATGCGCCGTTGTTTCTTCATCCTCTCGATGATTTCTTTGGCCTCCCCCAGCTCTTCTGAGAGGCTCTCGAGTGACTCTGCTCTCTTCATTTCCTGTAAGTAGAGGTTAGTTCTGAGGCCCAGTTATGAGCCTTCTAGTCCTCCTAAATATACCTTTTTTGATAACCTTTATCTCTGGCTGTTTATCATGTAACTCAACTTCCAATCCCCCAATCCAATCATAATCAGGGTGTGAACATGACAATACATTCAACTTAAAATGCATTACAACAGTAAAGGTTTCACTTGGTACTTCTGTGATCTGCTCGTTATCATAATAACTTACAAACTTATATGTCTCATCTTCAGGACACCAAATTTTGTGCTTATCCAGGTCTTTTACTAAGGACACTGTTAACTGCACAAATTTCTCTTTCCTTGTAGATTTTCGTTTCTCCTTTGTCACATTAGAACGAGGCTGTGTCGCTCTAAAGTCTTTCTCATAGGGAGGGCTATTCAACCAGCCACTTCCCTGTACCAGTTCTACCGCTAGATGTCCCCAGCTTCGAACTTGCCACTGATCACCGATTTTTACATAAATCCAGGCAATCTTCCCTCGAGACCCTTGTTTAGGATCTACCACAGGGAAACATCTTAAAATGGGTTGTGTCCACAATGACAGCTCCCATCTCATTGACTCAATGTCTGTAAAAGATAGATCCTTTTCTCGATCCTGTCTTTTTATTTCTCTTGCAAAATCTTCTTTCCCTAGAAGAGTTTTGTTCCTAGTTCCTTTCCCATTCTTGGGAACCATAGGCATTCTTGCTCCAAGAAAAGCCTCTCTTTCATGTTCTCTCATCCCAATATAAGGATGTCTAGAGAACCTGGTCATTATTCCTTCCTGGAATAATCCCAGTGGTTTGAGGACTCTTAGCGTCTCCCAAACTGACCTAGAGGACATCAGAGTCCTCTCTTTTGCCTTACAGACCATACATGACCACAAAACTGTGCCATCCCAAGTGCAACCGCATCTCTCTCCAAAATTCCCAGACACTTTATAGGAATCTATTCTCAACTTGGGGAGTCCTGGCCTACAGTTCTCACAAATCAGTACTCCAGATATCTCTGTGTGAGTTTGTTTATGCATCAACCATTCTGCACCCATGTCCTTCTTTTCGTCACCAAACGATAGACTCTGCATAGCACATTGTTGATTGCATATCACACAGCAGAACGGTCGTACTGTTACTTCTATTGCTTTGGCATATGTTCCTTCATAGCCAAGGTACCTTTTCATCTCTGGTTCCAACCATAGAAATGCTCTTGACCCATGCTTACCATGCTCCACCCGGATTAGGCCTTTTTGATTAATAATGGACTTTACTCTCTCCATTATTTATTTCCTTACTAAATCCTTATTACTCTGGATTCCGTTATTTTCTAGTTCTACTGTATTGGACCCTGTTATTGCTTTCACTTTATCAACAGTACCCAACCCCTCAGAGAACTTACCTACTTTGTGCCTTCGTGTTATAATGACTTCATCACCAACATCGAACCTTGTGTTTTTCTTAACCTCCCTTTCTTTCAGGTTCACCGTATTGTACCTGTTGAGGTGTAATAAACACCGATCAATGTTCTGATCCCAGTCACCTAAGGCTTTATTTTTAGCAAACCATTCCTTAACATTTCTAATTGCACGTTCTGCAATTCCATTTGTCTCTGGACGGTAGGCTATGGATTTAACTAGTATTATTCTATTCTCTTTACAGAATTTCTGTACTAGTTTCCCACTTATGTTATGTGCGCCATCTGCTCTCAAACTCTCCATTGGTCCCTGCCACCTAATCCATTCTGTTAAACACTCTACTACCTTTGCTTCGAGCGCTGACCTTAAAGGCCATATCATGGTTTTCTTAGTGTGGTTGTCAATGGCGAGCAGAAAATAGCAGTTCCCCTTTTTAGTCTTAGGGCGCAATGGCCCTGCAAAGTCAATGCTAATCTGTTGTGAAGGATACTCCTTTGGTAATTCACTTTCCTCACAACCTTTAGCTGTCATAAACTTCCTGCATATCTGGCATTCTTTCCTCACCTCCCTGTAATGATTCCTCCAATTAGGAATGTTTAGATTTCTTAATCTAAGCTCCACTTGAATCATTTTAACACTGGGATGGTTTAGCTCATTATGCAGTTTCTGAAATAACTCTGTTATTTCTTTTGTCTTAACTCGACCTATAAGTTTATCTACCTGTCTATTTCCTTCAGCAGACTCATTAGTTTGCTGTGTGTGGCTAACCTGGTGATAAACATGAGCCTTTACTTTCTCTAGTAAATTGGCTATATTTTTCCACTGATCTCTATGTGCCATTGGTTTACCTTTAGCTGTGTGAAAGTCATTAGCTTTCCACTTGTCTAGCTCCAGGTTAATCCCATCTGTAACATATTCTGAATCACATGTCAGGACAATCTCTGTATGACCCAGCTCAACAGCCCTCTGTAGGGCACGTTCAACAGCTATTACTTCTGCTAACTGAGCGGTCCCCTGGATTTCCTCTTTCTGTGATGTGATCAGCTGTCCATTAAATTTAACTAAGTATCCCCACTTAACTTTCCCTCCCCTCTCACTTCCATCAGTGAAATATTTGGGTAAGTGCTTATGGTTCTCATGATACCTAGTAATCTTATCCTTCCTTTTCTGTTTAATTCTCCTCCAATCTAACTGATTATCTCCAAGAATTAAACTCCATTGATCCCACCTATGGCTATTGATGCGAGCCTGATTCATCACTAGATTCCTTTTTAACCTAGCTAGCTCCCCTGCCATAGAGAAAATCACTATTGGTTGTTCCTTTGCTACAGCTTTTAGCTGTAACAGTCTCTTACAAACAGCTGCTAATATTCTCTCAGCACTGTTCTCATCAAATCTTTTCATTGTTGGTTCTTGCTGGTGTGTCAAAAATGCAATAGGATGTCGCCCCTTCCGTTTTTTGTATTGTTAGAGTAACTTCCTCTTCTTTTTCAGCAACCTGAATGTACAGAGAAAAAGTCTCATCTCTTCTTTCTAATGCACCACTATTAAGTGGATATTAATTCATTTTAATCTAGCTTGCTCAATCTGCTCAATCCACTGCCATTTTCCTTCTTGGTTCCTTGATATAATATTTTAGTATCCTCAGAATATTTAGTTATTAGCTCCCTAATGTAATTCAAGGTATCTAACAGTGACTGAAGTTGCTTCCTGTTTCTGGGGGACCTTGCCTGCTGTATTTCTTCTATCTTAGCTCTTGTAATTGTTGTTAAAGCTTTTGTATCTTTACCAAGCTTAAACCCTAGGAAATCTATCTCATGTTTTCCAATTTCCATTTTCTTCCCACTAGGTTTAAGACCTGTCTCTGTTAACATATCTAGTGTCTGTTCTACCTATTTCAGTTACACTCTATTTTGTCTGGTCAGAGGAGAACTGGTCTCCTGAATGAGCCTGGTTTCTCCCAAGGTTTTTTTTTTTTTTCCTCTTATTCTATCATAGAGTTTTGGTTCTTTGCTGCTGTTGCCTCTGTCTTGCTAAATTGGGATTACTTCACTTATAGTTCTATCATTGACTTGATAGCAAATGATTGCACAGATACTGTCATTTTGCATTATTGACACACTGTTTTTCAATAAATGTTGTTCACTTGCGTTGACACAATCTTTCTTGTTCAAAGCATTATATAAATACAAGTGCCTTGACTTGATCCTGTCCTGATTGTCCACTCCAGGCACCCCACCAACTATAAGCAACCCCGCAACCACACATCCATAATCTCTCAAAGCAGAATGTCAGGATAGGTTTTAGGGTTAGTGTTAGTTGAAAGTGTTAGAAGATATTAAGCAGGCAGTCTACTAATACTCCACCAACTGTTGGTTGACATGTGGCTGCAAAGCTACCCACCGCCAGTAGAATGCCCAAAAACAGACTACCGAAACAAAGTGTCACCGCAGTTTAAAGTGCTCTTATTTATCCTTTGTGAATATAAAATGTTAATGTAAACTGTGAGCTGTATTTCTGATATATTATTATTATTTCTTTCAAAATTGCACTATGAAATTGTCTTGGCTTAAAGCCTACATGATCTTTGATTAATCAATATTTTTACTTCTTCTACTTTCTCTTTGGCTGGACTTCCTCTTTTTCTACACTGACTTCTGCTATTCTGTCAGCTACCTTTTACCCTGCCTGTCTGTTTCGGGCCTGCTTTTTAGTCTCTCTTCTATAATCTGTTGTCTCTCTTCTGGGCTCAATTTATTCAAATTTTCTGGACTGAAGTAACTACTTTTCTCTCCACTATTTTAATATAAATTTTTTCCTATATTTTCTCCCTCCAAATAATATTTATTTAGGGATAGATCTGTTTCTCCCTTTTCTCCAGTTCCTATCTGGTTTTTGTTCTGGGTGAGGGGAGAATCTACCCTCCACCTCATAACGGTTGTAGGGCTTCTTCTCACGACTTGACCGTCTCGTTGGGCCTTTAGGCCTCTGAGTTTTACTACTTGATTTTTCTATGTCTATCTGAATTATTTCTGTCTTATTGAATTAGAGCCCTTTCTAATTCTTCAGGGTAGGTCTCTGGACCATAAAGAAAAATCACTTTTGCTCCTATTTCGGGCGTTTCTCTTTACACCTTGAAAATTTGTCTTAGGATCCCCTCTACAACTTTTCTGCAATTTCTTGACAGGCTGTCAATAATCCTAATGTACATCACTTTTCTTCAAAGTGTTCCTGCTCAATTTCCTTTTTATTAGTAGGAATTAACCCCTCAAGAGTCTTAACTAATTTTCTCCCTCCATGCAGGCCAAACTCAGCCAAATTATGTGAGTATACTGACTGCCAGATAATTTCATCCGTTTACCATATCTGACTAGTTCCCTCACTTTGCCTTTTACGGTGTTATTTTTAATTTTGGCCTCTTTTTTTTTTTAAGAATTTAATCTCCTGATATTTTTTCCATTAATTCTCAGAGAGTTACTCCGGATTCCATTGCACTATTTTCAGTTTGTCTAGGAGTATGTACCTTTTGACCTGGTGCACCTAAATGCAATGCTTCTAGATGTTGATTTAGTGCACTCACTTCAGCTGGCAGCACTATTTCCTCCTCTGACTGATACTGTGACTCAGCTGTCTCTTCTATGAAACGGAGCCTTCTAGGTCTCCTTGTTTCTCTAATTAGTGTAGTTATCATATTTCTATCACTTCTTTGAACTACACTTTCATCCTCTGTCACTTTAAGGACCTACATTAGAATACTATTCCTCAAACTCATAATTCTCTACTGTACTACTTCTGAGTGCTATTCTTTCTGAGCCAAAATAGCTTTTTTAGTGCACTGTGTCAATGTGGTGTCTGTGAGGATTTGCTTAGCATCTCCTCCATTCAGTAATGACTATAAATGACCACATTTTATACCTGGAACATATTCATCATCCCATTTATTGATTGTATCTAAGGTAGTTTCTCTCTTTCTACCCCTAGCATGTGTGGGTCTATAATATCCCTCACCTAGCCTGAATGTCTCAAAGCTTTTGCCTAGCTTTAGTTTAGGGAAAGGGTTTTCTACCCTATCTTTTCCTCCCTTTAACGGTTCTTGTCCGTTTTATTACTGGCCATTTTGGTTCTGAATTTTTCTCTAAAAATTCTGCCATGGCATTTCCTGGTCTGGGTAAGTTACTAACTCCCTGGTCTGATCTCACCTCTCCTGCAGTCTGGTCTTCATTAACTCTCTGAGTTATTCCCTCTATGACTGTAGGGTCTTGGTGAAAGATCTTTCATAACTTGGGCAAGTTAGTTCTATCCGTTTTTCTTATTAATGCATTTACAAGGGCTGTACCCATTGTGATTTCATTAACTCCAAAAAATCCCCCCTGAGATTATTGGCATAGCCACTGAGTAATAATTATTATCCCTGGCTACTTTGTGTATTTTGTCAGTCAAAGTGTCTAAAGTTAAAATCTGCTGTTAATTCTTCAGCTATATCACTATTTTGACCTTTTCTGTGACCTATTGAGTATATTACAGGTTTTCCATAGGTCTGCCTGTTTTCTTTAAGACTACATCGTCTTTCTTTATAGGAGTTTTTCTGTGCTCTATTATTTTGTCTGATTTAACCTGTAATCTTTAGCCTGCCCTTCTTCTAAAGGCACTAGCTACCCCATTTCTGTGCTGGAGATCTTTATTGACTGGATTAATCAAAACAAAAGCATCCTCCTTTAATTTCTAATATCCTTCCTTCAGGATAATTAGATTTCTACCTTTCCCCAAAATAAGTCTTAAACGGTTCTTCACTATCCGACTCAGACTCATCATTTGGGCTTTCAGGCACTTCCGGCTGCAGAGCATTTAGGTCTAGAGCATCTCTATTCCCCTCTTGGTGGGGCATAGAACCGGGGGCTACCGATCCACATTTGGGCACTTCCCCAGTATCTACTCATCCAGATCATCCCAACCTCTTGTTGGAATGTTTCTGGCTTCCCCCCCATATTCATCAAACACTCTAACTTTAGGAGAAACTCTTTCTCCTCTGTTTGAATAAATAAAGGGTGGGATTTCTGCTCCTTCATAAATCCTAAGATTAACCACTGAAGTTAGCATTCTTATCTTATGCCATGGAATTTGATCTGAACCACACCTACACTGTGTAGGATCAATCAATTCCAGCATTTTAACTAAATCATGAGAAACAAGGCTGACCGTCGTCATCCTATCCATGTTTTACTCACTTAGAGTCTTACTTTATCTTCTAGCAAGATCTCTACTCTGGCTTCACTAAGCCTTTTGTCTTCCTATATCAGGTCTATCTATGAGCCTGTGCGCGCATATATAAGACAAAAAAAACAAGTCCCTCTGGACTACTTTGAGTCTAGCTATATCTCTTAGCAAGATCTCCTTCCTCGCTTCTGGCTACACTGAGCCTTCTGTTTTTCTATATTAGGTCTATCTACTAGCCTCCGCGAGCATATAGAAAACAAACAAGTCCCTCTGGACTATTACAATGGTCGTGGTCTGTAAGGACTTTCTAGTGTCAATACATTACGCTTGTTATTATTTTCAAGTCATCCTTTATCCTGTATTCAAGCCCCACACGTTTGGGCGCCATGTTGTGTTAATTTTATCTGACTAAAGAAATATACAGATGTTCTCTCCAAACATCCAGATTTCAAACCAGCAAAGGCAATTTAAACCATTGTTTTACCTTTGATGTCTTCTCTGTGGCAATGGAGAGTTCTGCACTTCTTCCCACCAGAACCAGATCAGCTCAGTTGAGTCTTTGCCTCTGCAGAGCTTGGCAATACAGAATCAGGAACAAACTAGAATAATAACTTTACTCGTAATAAATTACTCAGAGACTTGTTTAAAGGTTTTTACGCATCACCATTGTACATGGCTTCGCTTTATTTTAAACACTAACTCATAAGCAAAATATTAACAAGTAAAAAACAAAAGTAAAAGCGTAAGTCTTCACCCCGAGATGCGGCAGGGGATGTGTCCAAACCATAACATTATATAGTCCCCAAAAACAATACATCATTTCTTCCGGATGCCTCCTTTTGGTAAAACACATTAACACATCCGCTTGCACGCACACACTAACAGTCGGGTTGCTATGGATACAGGAAGTTAACATTTCCTTTTTTGGCAACCCCTCTTCTGCACACATACATTAAGTAATTGCTGCTCTATCTTCTTTCCATTAAAGCAAATTAATCTTTTCTTTAAGCTGTTACAAAATCTTAAGGCGTAGGCTAAGTAAGTAACTATTGCTACACTGCACAGCATCCTCCTCCCTGTGTTAATCAGATTAAACACATTACAATACATTTTTTTAGAAAGAAAGTCCATCCTGCAACCCAGATTGCAAGATGCATTTCCTTGCACACTCATTGTTATCTTAGCAAAAAGCAAACATACGTGACAGTCTCAACTGGCGTACGTGACAGTCTCAACTGTTGAGCAAATGTTAACATCATACATTTCTTAATACTGCCTTTTTAAAAGTTGATGTCTAACAATTCATATATCTCATTATTACCTTTTAAGGGTTTTCTGGTCTTGCAACAGAGGTTTGCAATCTCAAGGCCTCGATTCCATTTGCCAGAGACTGTAACTCTAAATCAACATTAACCAACTCAATACAATTAATGATTTCTCTCATCATTTTTATTATCTTCTTATTCATGCCTTCTTGTCTTCGCACCAGTCGAATTATTCTTCTTATCTTAGAAACGATTTTCTGCTGGTCCGTCGGTTGATCTCCTCTTCTGTTTCTCTCGACGCTTGTCTTTCTTCTTTTGTCGTTTGACCTTTTTGTTCCAGTCTTTCTGGAGGCCTTCAACAAGTAAATCATCCAAATCAATCTTTAATTTACCTGATTCATTATCACAGTTACCCAGTGAGACACGATTGGAAATATTGTGACTAGGTGACCCCATCTCAAAATTGGGAATCTCCAAAACAATATATAATATATATCACGTGACCTCTGACTATTATTAACAAATCAAGCTCAAATATTTGCCTGGGTTACTGAATGTGCTTACGTACACGGTCATCACATTAGTGAATGGTGACCATTTGGTAAATGAGTGTCCTGTCGTGACAGTATCCTGTAATTGTAACCCCTCTGTGGTTCCTGGGTCACTTATGGATCAGTGTGTGGGGGAAAAAAAAACAAAAAAACATGTCAGGGTACAGCAGAAACACTTTATCTTTCCCACACACAAACAGTTTGACATTATCTGTGGTGGATGTTTTTCAGGCCTGGCTGACTCTAACATTTAACCTCGATTAACACAGTAGCAACAGCGAGCACTGTCGCGTAACTCGGGCATGGATGTCAGGTCACGATTGTCACCCTTCTCTGATGAACAGAGGAGCTCAGATCAACAAAAATCCATATAGACTTTTGAAACAAAGACTTGTGTTAGAATATTCTTACACATCAATATAATTAAAGTACTGGGGCTGTCAAACTCCAAAATGATAAAAAAAAAGTGGTCCATATGATATGTGCAAGAGTGTTGAAGTCATATGACAGGATTGAGTGAAGGACAGATTGAAATTGATGTTATACACTGAAAACGTTGGCATTTAGTT